>NC_042984.1:38955772-39160772 GCF_901001165.1 Salmo trutta | reverse complement strand
CATTAGGCAGAAGAGGACATTTCCTTAGGCCTCACATTATCAAGGGGTCTGGGCATATACAAAAATACAGTGGCAAGAAAAAGTATGTGAACCCTTTGGAAATACCTGGATTTCTGCATAAATTGGTCATAAAAGTTGATCTGATCTTCAGCTAGGTCACAACAATAGACAAACACAGTCTGCTTAAACTAATAACACACAAACAATTACACGTTTTCATGTCTTTGTTGAACACACCGTGTAAACATTCACAGCGCAGGGTGGGGAAAGTATGTGAACCCTTGTATTTAATAACTGGTTGACCCTCTTTTGACAACAATAACCTCAACCAAATGTTTTCTGTAGTTGCAGATCAGACGGTCAGGAGGAATTTTGGACCATAGATCTTTACTAAACTGTTTCAGTTCAGCAATATTCTTGGCATGTCTGGTGTGAACTGCTCTCTTGAGGTCATGCCACAGCATCTCAATCGGGTTGAGGTCAGGACTCTGACTGGGCCACTCCAGAAGGTGTATTTTCTTCTGTTGAAGCCATTCTGTTGTAGATTTATTTCTGTGTTTTGGGTCATTGTCCTGTTGCATCACCCAACTTCTGTTGAGCTTCAATTGGTGGACAGATAGCCTAACATTCTCCTGCAAAAATGTCTTGTTAAACTTGTGAATTCATTTTTCCGGCGATGATAGCAAGCTGTCCAGGCCCTGAAGCAGCAAAGCAACCCCAAACCATGATGCTCCCTCCACCATAACTATGTTAGCATGTTACAGTTGGGATGAGGTTTTGATGTTGGTGTGCTGTGCCTTTTTTTCTCCACACATAGTGTGGTGTGTTCCTTCCAAACAACTCAACTTTAGTTTCATCTGTCCACAGAATATTTTGCCAGTAGCGCTGTGGAACATCCAGGTGCTCTTTTGCAAACTTCAGACGTGCAGCAATGTTTTTTTTGGACCGCAGTGGCTTCATCCGTGGTGTCCTCCCATGAGCACCATTCTTGTTTAGTGTTTTACGTATCGTAGACTCGTCAACAGAAATGTTAGCATGTTCCAGAGATTTCTGTAAGTCTTTAGCTGAAACTCTAGGATTCTTCTTAACCTCATTGAGCATTCTGCGCTGTGATCTTTGCAGGACGGCCACTCCTAGGGAGAGTAACAACAGTGCTGAACTTTATCCATTTATAGACAATTTGTCTTACCGTGGACTGATGAACATCAAGGCTTTTAGAGATACTTTTGTAACCCTTTCCTGCTTTATGCAAGTCAACAATTCTTAATAATAGGTCTTATGAGATCTCTTTTGTTCGAGACATGGTTCACATCACACAATGCTTCTTGTGAATAGCAAACTCAAATTTTGTGAGTGTTTTTTATAGGGCAAGGCGGCTCTAACCAACATCTCCAATCTCGTCTCGTTGATTGCACTCCAGGTTAGCTGACTCCTGACTCCAATTAGCTTTTGGAGAAGTCATTAGCCTAGGGGTTCACATACCTTTTCCAACCTACACTGTGAATGTTTAAATTATGTATTCAATATAGACAAGAAAAATACAATAATTTGTGTGTTATCAGTTTAAGCACACTATGTTTGTCTATTGTTATGACTTAGATGAAGATCAGATCAAATTTGATGACCAATTTATGCAGAAATCCAGGTCATTCCAAAGGGTTCACATAATTTTTCTTGCCATTGTAAAAAAATGGTTTAATTCATTTTTTCCACGGGGCGCTGTTGGAAACCAAGGATGTAGAACGCGTTTCCCTATCGCCCCTGAGTTAGTGGCCAAATGTATATATTTAACCTTGCAAAATGGTATATATTTATGTTTGGTAAGGCGTCTGAAGAGGCTTCTAAACAATTCAGATCAAGTCTGAGAAATGTAAGTTTGTAATGTCGTCTACCTGGCCAATAACGGAATCTGCAAGAGCAGGCCGCAGCAGATTCCGTTTTTGCCCTCTCCTGATTCACCCCCGCCACCGGATGCTGCGGCTAATGTCGGCCCCATGGGACACTGATTTTGGAGCTGTTACAATCCGTGATGGCCACCCTCAAAACCGATATTTTCGGTAAAATTGTCTCTCTACCAATTTCAGGTCAGAGATATCAATTGTCAAAGACAAGCTTAAAAAAATATATTGAGAGTATGCAGAATAAGCTCGACACACACGGAACAGCCTTGAGACCTGGAGCGCGGTGCTACAGACCACAGCTCTCGCATTAGCGAGCTAGAGGCTAACATTGGCTCAAGAAACAACTAGGGCGGCATACCTCAATAATAGATGCCAAGATATGGAAAGTAGAATGCAGAGGAACAACATTCGTCTTCTGGAAATACCGGAGGGAGTGGAGGGCCCAAGACTGACAGAGTTTATGGCCCAGCTGCTTCAGGAGCTGCTCGGCCTGGAGGAGAAGCCGTTGCTAGACCTGGCCCACCGCACTCTGCGTAGCCGACCCCGGGATGGAGAACCCCCGCGACCATTTGTCATCAGGGTGCATCTCTTTCACGTCCGCAATGACATACTGAGGAGATCAGGAGAAGCATCTCCTCTCCTCTACAAGGGTAAAAGAGTCTCGATATTTGCGGACTACACCATGGCTGTGGCTAAGAAGCGGGCTAGCTTCGGAGCTGTGAAGCGCCCAGCTATGCGCCTACCCTGCGGTTCTGAGACTGACTTTACCGGACGGCTCCATGCACAGATTCGAGGACCCGGCTCTAGCCACAGATTTCATCAACAAGAACATGAAAGCGGCTGTTGTAGCGCATGGTGTGGAACAAATGGTTGGTTAGCTGGTCTTGTTAGCAGGCTAGTTAGCAGGCTGGCAGACTGGTTGGCTAGCGAAGCCAACTTTGCTGGGTTCATTGACCCTTGAATGTCATTATTGTTTTTATTTTCATTTCCAACCCATGTTGGTGAGTATACAGTTGACTCCCAACTATAATGTGATGCAGTGCAGATATGCATATATATATATATATATATATATATATATATATATATATATATATATATATATATTCTTTATTCCACTCACATTGTTGATTTTTATTTGTATCATTACTATTTTATTTTGATCTAAGGCGCCTCTAATGTCAACATCTGTCTGTTTTCATGGTTCAGTCGCAGTTTTACCACTTTTATTGGTCTTAAACCTCTCTTAACTGAGGTTAGGTTTCCTTAGACTCTACTGGGGACCAATATATGCATGTTTGGTTTACTTTGGTTAAATGGTCACACATCTCAGGTAGCACAGAGTAAGAGTTATCATGCTTTGCTCGATATTTTTTTGTATTTAGGGTTTTGTTTGCATCTCAGTTGAGGAGATGCTTCGGCAAGGGAGGGTGTGAGGGAAGGGGTTTTTCCCTCTTTATTTGTATATAGTTATGTTTTTTGCACTTCGTCGCTTGTCTTTGTTTTTTTTAAATCTGTGCTATTAGGGTCAACTAAGATCTTTAGTTTACATTGTACCTTGTCCTTAACACATCCTCTCTCTCTTAAGACATGACTCAGCCTAGTGTAGCCCATCCAGCTGGAGGGAAAGGTTTGAATTTTCTTACTTGGAATTGCAGGGGCATCAAGAACCCAGTTAGTAGTAGTAAGGTGCTACACCACCTTCATCAATTGAAAGCTCACATCATCTTTCTCCAAGAAAGTCATCTGAAGGTATCACAACACTCAAGTCTTAGGTGCAGATGGGCAGGTCAGATGTTCCATTCCTCAATTCAGAGTAAGGCAGGACGGGTGGCTACTGTACTTCACAGATGTTCTAATGTGATCACAGATCCCCATGGTAGATACATAATTGTCAGTGGTAGGCTGCTCAATACGAATGTACTTCTTAATATTTATGCTCCTAATTCGGACAGTGGGGATTTTTTCAAATCCGTTTTCTCTCCACTCCCTGATATGTCCTCCCATATGTTGATCTTAGGTGGTGACTTTAACTGTTGGTTAGATCCACATTTGGATCGATCCTCCACTAAACCTACTACCTTGTCAACCTCAGCTAGAGTTGTCCGAACCTTTGTCTGAATTCACAGTTTCAGACCCTTGGAGAATGTTTAACCCATCTGGAAAAGCATCCTCTTTTTTCTCATCGGTTCACCACACTTTTAAATGCGTAGACTACTTCCTTGTAGATGACAGACTTCTCTATTCCATATCTTCATGTTCATATAATCCAATTGTTGTATCTGACCACGCCCCTGTTACTATGGAAGTGGTCTTTGAAACCGTTGACAACCTGTGACCGCCTTTGCGGCTAAATACTCAACTGCTCAGTAATGAACACTTTTGTCCATTTTGTTTTGGGTCAAATCGGCTTTTTCATGAGTACAAATAGAACCCCAAACATCTATGCGTCTACTCTCTGGGAAACTTTGAAAGCTTATATCAGAGGTTAAATGATTTCCTACACCGCACATGAGAACAAACTGAAAAAAGATAGGCTATGTTAACATGCTGTATTGCCTAATTAGATGACATCTCCAGATATTTATAAGGAGCGTTTGACTTTGCAAGCAGAATTTGACACATTATTAACAGACCAGGTTACTGAACTGCTTGTCAAGTCTAGGAGCACTTACTACGAACATATAGCGTTTCAGGTAATACAGCATGTGTTGATGTACCAATGTTTATTACAGCAACAGGGGCAGGCAAACGACAGGTCAAGGCAGGCAGGGGTTGATAATCCAGAGTAGTGGGGCAAAGGTACAGGACGACAGGCAGGCTCAGGGTCAGGTCAGGCAGAGGTTGGTAATCCAGAGTAGGGGCAACGGTACAGGGTAGCAGGCAGGCTCAGGGGCAGGCAGAGTGGTCAGGCAGACGGGCTCAGAGTCTGGACAGGCAAGGGTCAAAACCAGGAGGGCGAGAAAAAGAGAGTGGGGAAAAGCAGGAGATGAGAGAAACATTGGTTGACTTGACAAACCGGCAACAAACAAACAGAGAACACAGGTATAAATACACAGGGGATGATGGAGAAAATGGGCAACACCTGGAGGGGGGTGGAGACAATCACAAGGACAGGTAAAACAGATCAGGGTGTGACAGAACACGGAGATAAAGCCAGTAAATGATTAGCTCACAAGTTACGTCAACTATCATCATCACACCAGATTCCTAAAATTCGTACATCGTCTGGGATATCATTAGACCCTAGGGGGATCAATGAGGAGTTCAAGAGATTTTACCAGTCTTTATATACTTCTGAAAGTAAAGCGGATATATTGGAATTGGATCATTTCTTCCAAAAGCTTCTCTCCCCTATTCTAATTGAAATGTACTATGAGGCATTTGTAAATGGTGCTCTCCCACAGACTCTCACTCAGGCAACCATTTGTTTTATTCTTAAAAAAAAACAAAGACCCTCGTGACTATGTATCATACCGTCCAATTAGCCTGCTAAATGTCGACTATAATATTCCAGCCAAACTTCTGGAAACTGTCCTCCCATCAATTATCAAACAGGATTTCTTAAAAATAGACACTCATTCTTCAATCTTCGATGATCATTTAATAGTATATATAATCCCTCTGTCACCAATGCCTTTGAAGCCATTATATCCCTGGATGCGGAGAAAGCGTTTGACCGGATGGAATGGAAATACCTTTTTTCACTCTAAATAAATGTGGCTTTGGCTCCAAATTCATTACTTGGATAAGACTTCTGTACTCATCCCCTCAAGCCTCTGTCAGGACTAATAACACTCAATCAGGTTGCTTCCCTTTGCACTGATCGACACGCCAGGGTTGCCCTTTATGTCCCTTACTGTTTGCCCTCGCCATAGAACCCCTTGCAATAGCACTTCGCTCCAACCCCCTCATCAAAGGTATAGTCAGATACGGACACCAACACAAACTGTCTTTATATGCAGATGATTTATTATTATACACATCCAACCTTTCTGTTTCTGTTCCTGCTGCCCTTGCCACTTTCACATCCTTCAGTCACACATCCTTCAGTATAAACTGAATCTCAGTAAATGCAAATTGATGCCGCTTAATGTGGCTGCAAAAAAAATCCCTTTACATAACTTGCCATTTCAAATTGCTCAGAGTAGTTTTATTTATCACAATCAGATTTGAAAACCTTTTTCAGGCCAACTTTGTTCCTCTTTTAACCCGTACCAAGGACGATTTGGAATGCTGGTCTTTGCTACACCTCTCCTTAGTCACAAGAATGAATTCTATTAAAATGAATACTCTTCCCAAATTCTATTATTTCTATCAGTGTCTACTGTTTTTTCTTCCCAATACGTTTTTCAAAAAGATCGACCGGCCTAATTCTACCTTTTTATATGGTACAAAAAGCCCCCTAGGATACGAAAACAGCTTTTGCAGAGGCCCAAACGTCATCTATACCGGCATCAGTGTCTTCCCTCGCCCACTCCTCCGTTACAGTCCCTTACTCCTCCTTCACCAAAAATAAATGTCAAAACAACATTGAGTATATGGAATCAATTTAGACGTGACTTTGGGTTTCAGGCAACCTCTTCTTTGGCTCCGGTAGCCTCAAACCCAGCTTTTCCCCCATCTATGGTTGATGGTGCTTTCTCAACATGGTCTAGTCTTGGTATTAAAAGATTTAGAGATCTCTATATTAACAATACATTTAGTACGTTTGAACAATTATCAGCTTAATTTGGTCTCCCCAGACATAATTTCTTTAGATTCTTACAAATCCGGAGTTACGTCCACAGCATTGATCCCCGATTCCCCATCCTTCCTGGTGAAACACAGTTTGACACATTTCTTATCCCACTTCCTACTCTGAAAGGCACCGTGTCAATAATCTAGAGTCAAATTTGCTCACTACAAACCACCTCATTAAACAATATTAAATCCTCATGGAAGGAGGAACTGGGTGAGGAAATATCTGATGAACTATGGGAAGGGCCACTCAAAAGGGTACATACCACTTCTATTTGCGGACTCATTCAATGCAAACTCATTCATAGGGCTCACTGGATCAAAGCAAGATTATCCAAAATGTACATGGATGTGAACCCTAAATGTGTACGATGTAACCAGTCTCCTGCTAATTATGTACACGTTTCGGTGTTGCCCATCTCTTGTTGGTTTCTGGAAAGACATCTTTAACACACTCTCGGAATTAAGCAGCACATAGATCGAACCAGACCCTTTTATTGAATTATTTGGGGTTTCCTTATCCACAATACAACTGACCAAAATGAATACGGGTGTAATTGCCTTTGTCACTTTGTTAACGAGACGATTCATTTTACATAGATGGAAATCCTCTGCATCCCCTTCTCATGCTCTTTGGATTAAATCCGTTTGGAATTGCATAAAGTTGGAAAAATTTAAACACACGCTCAATGTGGGCTCCCTTCTTTTCTTATGTTAAACGACTACATTTCCCTGCAGTTCCAGAGTGATGTTTATTTATATTTATATATTGGTGATGTAAGAGGCCTGTTATGTGTATACACGGCATCTCAGATGTTAAGGAGGACTGTATTATCTGTGCTAGTTGACCTGTAACAACTGTATCAAAATATATATATAATTTGTCTTTGTTTTTTTGTTGTTATATTTCTGCCTCACGCTTTGTTTTGCTGTATTGTTGTCTTTGATGTATTGTTTTATATTACTACCAAATAACTTACAAGTGCAATTATTTTGTAAATGCTGGTGTTGAAAACCCAATAAACAAAGTAAAATTATATATATATTTTTTTCTTCCGCTTGAGGCTCCCTCGTGCTCCTCTCAAGGCATAATAAAGAAATAATAAAAACATCCCCATCAAAATGTGTGTTTAAGCTAGAGATATCATTGTTTTGCATGGGCTGCGTCTCAATCCACCGCATCCACCGATGTCGGCCTTCCGCATCTGTGGTGGAAGGTGGCCGAGCTACAGCAGTGTTTGTCAGACCAGGAGACATCCCGAAAATCTGTCTTCTCACGAAAACATCTGTAGTGTCCAAACGGTTTGGGATACACACTAATATGACCCTATATGGAAAGATGAGACTCTCCATTTTGCTCAATGAAAAATGAATGGAAGTGAATAGGGCATTTCCACATAAAAGGCATACGGGTAATTCCACTATAAATTATTATACTTTTTTCCTGAGTTTTCTTATATCATATATCTCTCACATACTTCCTTTTTATTTTATTTTTGACTATCTGTTTTTCCATGTATGATTCTCTTATTAAATGCATGTCTATCTGCTAGTAGCAGTAAGGCCAAATTCAATGTTTCTTCAAATAATATTTTGAAATATATATTGTTTATACCGACAGGGGTGCTAACATTCAAAATCAAATAGCCAATTGATCCTTAGTATGACCATCTTGAAACAATTCCATATGTTAGCTAAGGAGAAACTCAGCCCCGGGCCCTTAGACTAGTGGCAGGCACGTGCACAGATAGGGCTCTACCTCTACCTAGGGGCAGGCACGTGCACAGACTCCAGTCTTGCCCTTCCAGACTCCAAAGTGCCCTTTTGGATGGTGGTATAATTTCCCCCCTAAATTATACTTTTTTGTATACATTTGTATTCATAGTTGTTCAGAGCCCACTGCCCTGTACGGGGCTCACGCGCGACCAGTTGCACCTTTTCCCCCAGTCTGCCCTGTATGGAGATTGCGTGCGCCCGGTATCCAAACATGCATGGCTTGAGAGATGTGCTTACCGGTTGAGTCTGTGTAGCTACCTAGTTTAAAAATACACAGTACTGCCACAGCAGCATATAATTTGATTAACACTTGATAACACGTGAGTTAGCCTACATCATCATCAATACTTGATCTGGTTGGCTGATACACGGAGCAGAGAGAGGCAGAAAGACAGAGAGGTAAATCACAATCAGTAAAAGAAATCGAGCTAGCCAACAAGCAGATGTACATCAATCATCCACATCAATGATCAGCTGATAGCCCACCCTCTTTTCCCGATGCCAATCATGCCTTTAAGATAAAACAGTAGTTTATCAATCCCCCAGAGGGGAAATTTGATTGCACCAGTCAAAACATACATTACCAGTAAATACACCATAAAAACAGAACATAGACACGTTAGACATTAAAAGCATCATCATCAATATTTATTACAAAAAATGAAGTGTCCGTGTTAAAAAGTCTCATATCTTATGGTAAGAAGGCTCTGTGGAAGGTCATCACACTATCTGCCATCACACTGTGATGCTCCAGGCAGGTACTATGGAGTGTTGGCTTCTAAACTTCTACGCTTTTTGAGGATTCTCTTATCCAACATGGTCTCTAATTTGTCCTGGTTGGTGCCGATGCTAGATCCAGCCTTTTATGATGATTTTGTTTAGCCTGTTTGCTTCCTCCCAGGAAGATTACACTGTAAAGCAGGACACTAGCCACAGAATGGGTGCATTTCTGAGCAGACATCGAAGGATCTGAGCTTCCTTAAAAAGAATAACCTTTGCTGAGCCTTTTTAAAAACCATGGAGGTGTTCTCTTTCCAGTGAGGCATATTGTCAGTCACATTTAGCTCCAGGTGGTTTTGGCTGCCCCATGCCACAAATTAGGATATGTCCTCCCTGTATAGGGAATCATCATCCTTCATGATGCAGCCTACAATGGCTGAATTGGCTGAAAACTTTATGTAGGTGACAGGTGGCTTGGGAGTGTCGGCAGTCTGCTGTGTAGAGAGTGAAGAGGAATGGTGACAAAACCGTCCCTTGTGGGGGACACCTGTGTTAGTGAGGATGTTGTCTGAGACCGAGTGGTTCTGTAGTCTGACCCACTGCGGCCTGTCGGTGAGGTAGTCCATGACCCAGGTGATGGTGGAAGGATGTAACTGCATGACCTGGAGTTGGCCGGGCTCGAACATGGGGCTGGATGCAGGCACTGTAACTAGCTTGCTTACAGTTTGTGATGATGAGTGAGTGTGTCGTTGTTCCATTCATGTTCAGTCTTGGAGAGAACACAGCCTTTGTACTTTGCTCCATTGATTTAGTTTTGATGAAATGGTGATTTTCCTGGACACTGTCGTATCTCAACAGAGGACAGTTATGGAGGATTTTCTCTTTAATGCATCTTTGAAAGCCCTGTCCGGCCATCCCTCTCCTGTTCCACTCCCCTCCTGTCCACGCAGCACTCCTCAGAGAGCGAGTGAGAGAGAGAGAGAGAGAGAAAGAGAGAGAGAGAGAGCGAGCGAGAGAGAGAGATCTCCTCAGAGACTTGGCATTCAAAGCTGCATGTGGGAAGTAGATGTGGAATATGCGGTAGAGATGGGATGAAAGATTCATGTTCAAGGGAGACTGTGGGATACTGTATGTAATGGACGACATATGTGGGTGGCACAGTAAATGTTTGTTTTTTATTTTTCTGCCGCTAGCTGATGCTAATTCATCATATGGTTTTACTCTAAAATCTCCCACTGGGTTAAAGTCTCCTCGCCATAAATCTGCAGCGTTGGCTAATGATGGATACTCCGCCAGTTGCCAATAGTCTTAGCTGTCTTCCATTCATTTTCAGTCTTGGAGAGTACACTGCCTTTGTACTCTGCTTACTGCCCCATTGATTTAGTTTCAATTCAATTGGGATTTTCCAGGACACTATCATATCTCACCAGAGGACAGTTATGGAGGACAGAGAGGGAGCGAGAGAGAGAATTGAGTCAAGGTGTTAAGATATGAATTGTTAATTATTTACAATCTTTGGTCATACGCTGGCATGTACAGGTGAGGCTGGAGGTGAGGTCTTTGCCAGCGCCCCATTGATGGGCATAGCAGCGTTGATCAGTTCCTGGCACACACAAACACACACTGCAGGATCTACAAGCTCTAGATAAGTGGAAAATGTGTTTGCTTTGAAGATCTTCTGGTCTTTGATGTTTTGCAATACACTGTGAACGCTAGCTACCATATTTATATTTTTCACAAAGAGTTGTTGATTATTTTTCAGGTCAGCAGGTCAGCGTGTGTGGAGTAAGATTGTGTTTTCATATTGGTCTCATCGCGACAACGTCCCTTGAGATCAAGTAAGATTTTCTGATCGCGTTATCCAATTATTACGATGAGTAAGATGATGTCGAGGATGAGTTGGATGAGATGTTTCATGTAACAAGCCTCAGCCATTAATTCTGAATTATATATTCCATTATGATATGCCAACCAATGGGATGGAGATGATATATTGCAGAAAGTGCCTGGGGTGATGGATGCTTGTACAATTTAACAACCAATCCAATGATGTGGAATAAGTGGAAGGCCCAATTGCATCTGATTAAAAACTGATTGGTGAAAAAAAACACTAATTTAATTAAAAGATTCGAAAAACATCATTCCTAGATTTGATTACAATATCGGCCTCATTCTTAGACCATTGCTTTTTTAAAGGGTTGTCTTTAAAGCAGTAGCCCGATGTGCATGTAGGGAGAGAAATTACTGTCCACTTGATCTAGACTGAGTACTTTTTGAATCCTCTACTTTCGGCTGATTAGCGTTATTCAGGTACTGTACCAATACCCCTAGCGCAGAGACCCCTAGAGGGCGGAATTCTTCCTGATGTCGTATTACCTCTAGGTGTCGACGCAGTCAGCCCAGCCGGTAATACACCTGAGTCTCCCATGGACTGGCTCATATATAAAACAACCTCCATTCAGTCTGAAAAGGAGTCAAGCTCCCCCATAACTCGATTTAAGGGCTCAACGGTGGGAAAAAAACCCGGAAAATATGCAAACCTTTTCACCACCATGCCTGAGTGGCAAATGCTACTTCCTGATGTTGCGGTGCGCTTTCAGCCAGGAGTAAACAACAGACTCACGGGGTGTGCAACATCCGGAAATTATGTAATTAACAGCCAATGTTTACTTTTTAATGTGGGGCTATTACAGTCAATTGCAAATTAGTCTGACATAATGTATCTTACCTCACCACCACCAATGAGATGGGTGTGGTTGATGCATGTCGAATCGGAGCTTCTCAAAGTTAGGGGGCGTGGTCGACAGTGCGGACCTCATCTTTGCTCTCACATCCAACCTGGATCAATATTTGGTTTTAATGCAGCACTTGATGGTGCTTTCAAGACAACTGGGAACTCTGAAAAATACGTGGTCAAATCATGACGTTCGTGATCTTCAGGTCGGAAAGTCAGAGCTCTAGAAAGAGGCCAGAGTTCCCGAGTTTGATTTCCAAGTTGGATGACAGTTAAGAATTTTTTTTGCCCAGTTGGAGCTCGATTTTTCTTAGTTCCCAGGCATCTTGAACGCACTGAAGTCGGAAGTCTGAGATTTCACTTACCGGCATGTCAACAGAGCCAGGATCACAGTAAAATGGATTGGGAAGTAGGTCCCAAAGTGCTCTTCCAAGCGTTGGAGGTGAGCAAGTCATCACTCGTGTGGGACACTTACTGATGCTGTTTTCTGTTAGCAACATGCACAGCCGAAGAAAGGGGGCATGGTTCGCTTTTGTGAAAGATCTCTCCAATAAGAATTCTTCCCTCTGAATCCACTGATTCGGTCACTCATCTGTAGAATGTTTTTGTTACACAGGCAAGGAGACACATTTTATTTTCATTATCTAGAAAGTCAACCAAGTCTGTATTTTTTTTTACATCCATTGTGAATGACAACAGTTCCTCTCTCAATGTGAAAAATCTTTCCAACACTACCCCTTGTCAACCACCAAGCCTCTGTGTGAAATAGAACATTGTCATACTCTGATCCCATATCTCCACATAGTTTCACGAACAGGCATTCACGCAGTGGGTGTGGTTTGATGTAGTTTACAATCGGAGTTACCTGCTGCAGTATTGTTGTGTGCTCAGCTCTTTTGATGCCAGTTGCTCTTGCTGTATCATATGGCAGAGGCAGACACATTCACAACTAGAGTGCAGAGGCCTGCCCGCCATAGATGGGGCCCCATCTGTGCAAAAGCCCACCATTCGATCCCATGGAATCTGTTTTTAGTCAATATAGCACACTGAACATCCTCTGTGCCGTTTCATGCTCGGGAATCTTGAGACAGAACAATAAGTCCTCGTGAATAGCATCCCCCAACATGTATATCGAACAGAAGTCAAAGCATGGGCATCTCAGCCCTCGCAGCCAACGTCCATTTGGAGAGTATAAGCTGCGTAGTTTTTGATTCGTTCAGTCAAAGTTTACTCTTGATTGATAGCAATAGCATAAATTCCTAATTTAACAGTGGTATCTGACAGTTATTGATGTGAGTTTCTGTGCCTCTGCCTCCCCAATCATTGTTTTCACCATAGCAACTGCAGCCGGTAATATCAAGGCCTCTGCAACAGTGTGGGGTTTCATAGTGTAGCAGGCCTAGCCATTCACCGTGGGAATGATTCAAGTGCAACGGTCAAGGGCGGCCTTTTCCCACGATCTAAGGACATTCTCTAGTTGAATTTTATCTTTTAGATTTGAATAGCGAACCACATTACAATGGTTTTGAGATACAAAAGAAGATATCATAATATATCGTTTTTATTTTATTAGTGCATTTCTATTCAGGGTCCCACATGGGGTTGCGACCCTTAGTTTGGGAACCTCTCGGTTATGACACAATGACAGCGAGCTAGTGCAAGAAGCAACTAGGAAACATATTTGTCTGAGGTATTCGTATCAACAATTAAATCAAATGTTTTGAGAAAGAGGGAAAATGACGAAGTGATTGCCAAATGAATAAGCATAAATGATAAAGAGGCAGCAATTACAGAGTCATTGAGTGAATCCTCCACCCCCTTGCTGCCTCTCAACGGCTGATGGATGGAGGGAATGATCAGGGATAATTGGCCTCTTTAAATATGGCTGTGGGACAAAGAGATGGAGCTGGTTCAAAAAGCCTCCCAAATGAACTGAGGGAGAGAGCTGCCGAAAAATGAGAAAAATGAGAGACAGAGAGAGATATACAGAGAGAGACAGACGGAGACAGAGAGGAATAGAAAGGGTGAGAAAACACCTCTAGGGACCTCTGCATCCTGCACTGATTGTCTGCCCCTCTTTCCTGTTTGTCAAATGCAGGCTTTGACAAGCCTACCCAGGGAACCGGGCACAGCAGCTGTTAGGTTACTGTGGGTTTCTTCTATGTTCCCTGCTGTACGCTGTGCCATGACAGCTGTGCTATTACTTCCTTCCTCTGATCACTGTCTGTCTGTCATGTCGACTCCGGCAACTTCCTTTTCCTTGCGGGGTTTGGTGATAGACAAATGCAAAGCAACAAATCGCCGGCTTCCTCACAAAAAAAAACGTTTGATCTTTGCACGTTGCTACCTCATTTTAGCTGTGAAGGCAATGGAAGATAGAAAGCATCAAATTGCATCTGAATTGGGCTGAAGCAAAAGCACTCTGTGTGAAGACGATTAATGATTAACAAAACGAAGTCAGGCTTAACTTCAACTTTGTGACCTGTGTGGGTGTTCTTTATTGGAGGCCTCTCCAACGTAATCTAGGAAGAATCAGGAATTGCTCAGGGCAACTGTCTAGGCCCCTTACTTTTCTCATTCTTTGCTAATGACATGCCACTGGCTTTGATTAAAGCCATTAAAGTGTGTCTATGTATGCGGATGACTCAACACTATACACGTCAGCTACTACAGCGACTGAAATGACTACAACACTCAACAAAGATCTGCAGTTAGTTTCAGAATGGGTGGCAAGGAATAAGTTAGTCGTAATTATTTAAAATGAACAGCATTGCTTTTGTGACAAGTCATTCACTAAAACTCGAAACCTCAACTAAATCTTGTAATGAATAATGTGGAAATTGAGCAAGTTGAGGTGACTAAACTGCTTGGAGAAACGCTGGATTGTAAACTGTCATGGTCAAAACATGTTGATACAACAGTAGCCAGGATGGGGAGAAGTCTGTCCATAATAAAGCGCTGATCTGCCTTCTTAACAACACTATAAACAAGGCAGGTCCTCCAGGCCCGAGTTTTATCGCACCTGGACTACTGTGTGGTCAGGTGCCACAAAGAGGGACTTGGCTCAGAACAGGGCAGTACGGCTGGCCCTTAAATGCACATTGAGCGCTAACATTAATCATATGCAGGTCAATCTCTCTCTTGACTTCATCACTACTTGTTATTGTAAGAAGTGTTAACAAGATGAATGTACCGAGATGTCTGTTTAAACTACTAGCACACAGCTCGGACACCCCATGCATACCCCACAAGACATGACACCAAAGGTCTCTTCACAATCCCCAAGTCAAGAACAGACTATGGGAGGCGCAAAGTACTACATAGAACCATGGCTACATGGAACTCTATTCCACATCAGGTAACTGATGCAAGGGGTAGAATCAGATTTAAGAAACAGATAAAAATACACCTCATGGAACAGCGGGGACTGTGAGGAGACACACACAGGTGCAGACACATGCAAACGCACACACACGCCTACACACGCACTCCACACACACGTACATTGTAATATTGTTGTATGGTGGTATTATACATTTTGTATTGTAGATATGTACTGGTGTAATAATGTTATTTGATGTGCTGTTTTATTTTTTATTTTTTTGTGTGACGTAAATGCCTTAATGTATTTGGATACCAGAAAGAGTAGCTGCTGCCTTTGCATTAGCTAATGGGGATCACTAATAAATGCAAGTACAAATACCCTCAGGTCCTCGAGTGGTGTTTATCCAACCATTCTCCCGCTTTCTTTTTCTCTCTTTTTTTCTCTATTTTCTCTCTTTTCCTTTCAACAATTTCTCTCATCTCTCCTTCATTTTGACCACTACATCTCCTTCGCACCACCCCCATGGGCATGACAATTCTCATTATCTTTTCATGCTGCACTCTCTCTATCCGCCACTCCTTTTCCCTTTCCCTCTTTCTCCCGTTCCCCCGGAATCCCTCTTCACCCCTTTTCTGTGAGTGTCAGGTTTTCTAGAAAAGACAAGAGAAGTGAGGCGGAAATTTAAGGAGCATGTGAAATCACTTAAAGGGCAGCGTTGAAGTTGATCCCTCATGCCGTTGTGATGAGGCATGCATGCTGTACCAAATGAGTTTCATTCCCTCTGCTGAATACAATGTATTTAGTGCTGACCATCTCAGAATTTTGATCAATGGTAAAGATAACCACTTTACCTAAAGCAGTGGGTGAATACTCGTAAAGCTTATGAAGAAGAGTGATACAGTAATGTTATAGGCTAGCCAATGCCCAGCTGTCAGCACTGGACCTTCCAAATAGAGCAGGAGACTGGAGGTGATGGGAGAGTACATTGTAGAATAATAGTGAAGACATCAAAACGATGAAATAACAAATATGGAGTCATAAAGTAACCAAAAAAGTGTTAACCTCTTACATCTAGATGTTCCGCTAGCGGAACACCGCTCCAATATCCAATGATAGGGCGTGGCGCGAATTACAAACTCCTCAAAAATCCCAAAACTTCCATTTTTCAAACATATGACTATTTTACACCATTTTAAAGACAAGACTCTCCTTTATCTAACCACATTGTCCGATTTCAAAAAGGCTTTACAACGAAAGCAAAACATTAGATTATGTCAGGAGAGTACCCAGCCAGAAATAATCACACACCCATTTTTCAAGCTAGCATATAATGTCACAAAAACCAAAACCACAGCTAAATGCAGCACTAACCTTTGATGATCTTCATCAGATGACACTCCTAGGACATTATGTTATACAATACATGCACGTTTTGTTCAATCAAGTTCATATTTATATCAAAAACCAGCTTTTTACATTAGCATGTGACGTTCAGAACTAGCATACCCATCGAAACATCCGGTGAATTTACTAAATTACTCACGATAAACGTTCACAAAAAACATAACAATTATTTTAAGAATTATAGATACAGACCTCCTTTATGCAATCGCTATGTCCGATTTTAAAATAGCTTTTCAGTGAAAGAACATTTTGCAATATTCTGAGTAGATAGCCCGGCCATCATGGCTAGCTATTTTGACACCCACCAAGTTTGGCACTCACCAAACTCAGATTTATTATAAGAAAAATTGGATTACCTTTGCTGTTCTTCGTCAGAATGCACTCCCAGGACTTCTACTTTACACCCAATGTTGTTTTGGTTCCAAATAATCCATAGTTATATCCAAATAGCGGCATTTTGTTCTTGCGTTCAAGACACTATCCGAAGGGTGACGCGCCGGCGTGTATCGTGACAAAAAATGTCTAAATATTCCATTACCGTACTTCGAAGCATGTCAAACGCTGTTTAAAATCAATTTTTATGCGATTTTTCTCGTAAAATAGCGATAATATTCCGACCGGGAGACGTTGTTTTTGTTCAAAGACTGAAAATTTAAAATGGACTCTTCACGTGCACGCGCGGGCCGTGTCATTGTTCTCAGATCGACCGCTATCCAAATCCCCTACTGTTTTTCGCCCAGGGACTGCAGAGTCATCATTCCCCGTTCTGGCGCCTTCTGAGAGCCTATGGGAGCCTTAGAAAATGTCACGTTACAGCAGAGATCCTCTGTTTTTGATAAAGAGCCTATAGAAGGCCAAGAAATGGTCAGTGAGGGCTCTTCCTGTATAGAATCTTCTCAGGTTTTGGCCTGCCGTATGAGTTCTGTTATACTCACAGACACCATTCAAACAGTTTTAGAAACTTTAGGGTGTTTTCTATCCAAATCAAACAATTATATGCATATTCTAGTTTCTGAGCAGGAGTAATAACCAGATTAAATCGGGTACGTTTTTTATCCGGCCGTGAAAATACTGCCCCCTATCCTAAACAGGTTAAACAAATCAAAATATATTTAAGATTTTAGATTCTTCAAAGTAGCCACCCTTTGCCTTGATGACAGCTTTGCACACTCTTGGCATTCTCTCAACCAACTTCACCTGGAATGCTTTTCCAACAGTCTTTAAGGAGTTCCCACATATGCAGAGCACTTGTTGGCTGCTTTTCCTTCACTCTGCGGTCCAACTCATCCCAAACCATCTCATTTGGGTTGAGGCCAGGTCATTTGATGCGCAGCACTCCATCATTTTCCTTCTTGGTCAAATAGCCCTTACACAGCCTGGAGGTGTGTTGGGTCAATGTCCTGTTGAAAACCAAATGATAGTCCCACTAAGCGCAAACCAGATGGGATGGCATATCGCTGCATAATGCTGTGATAGCCATGCTGGTAAAGTGTGCCTTGAATTCTAAATAAATCACAGACAGTGTCACCAGCAAAGCACCATCACACCACCTCCTCCATGCTTCACGGTGCGAACCACACAGCGGAGATCATGCATTCACCTACTCTGCGTCTCACAAAGACACAGCGGTTGGAAACACAATTCTCAAATTTGGACTCATCAGACCAAAGGACAGATTTCCACCGGTCTAATGTATATTTCTCGTGTTTCTTTGCCCAAGCAAGTCTCTTCTTCTTATTTGTGTCCTTTCGTAGTGGTTTCTTTGCATCAATTCAACCACGAAGGCCTGATTCGCGCAGTCTCTGAACAGTTGATGTTGAGATGTGTCTGTTACTTGAACTCTGTGAAGCATTTATTTGGTCTGCAATTTCTGAGGCTGGTAACTCTACTGAACTTATCCTCTGCAGCAGAGGTAACTCTGGGTCTTCCTTTCCTGAGGCGGTCCTCATGAGAGCCAGTTTCATCATTGCGCTTGATGGGTTTTGCGACTGCACTTGAAGAAACTTTCAAAGTTCTTGAAATTTTCCGCATTAACTGGCCTTCATGTCTTAAAGTAATGATGGACTGTCATTTCTCTTTGCTTATTTGAGCTGTTCTTGCCATAATATGGACTTGGTATTTTACCAAATAGGGCTATCTTCTGTATGCCACCTTGTAACAACACAACTGATTGGCTCAAACGTATTAAGAAGGAAAGAAATGCCACAAATTAACTTTAAACAAATCACACCTGTTAATTGAAATGCATTCCAGGTGACTACCCCATGAAGCTGGTTGAAAGAATGCCAAGAGTATGAAAAGCTGTCATCAAGGCAAAGGGTGGCTACTTAGAAGAATCTCAAATATAAAATATATATTTTGATTTGTTTAACACTTTTTGGGTTACTACATGATTCCATATGTGTTATTTCATAGTTTATGTCTTCACTATTATTCTACAATGTAGAAAATTGTAAAAAATAAAGAAAAACCCTGGAATGTGTAGGTGTGTCCGAACGTTTGACTGGTACTGTATGTGTGTACATGTTCACATACACTTAAGCTGACAGGCATGCACACACAAGCACACACAGGCAGACACCAGACGCATGGATACACACACACACACGACTTTATTTTCATTAAAAACACACACACACACACACACACAAACACAAACAGGCATATGCAAATGTGCACACACATTCACAGGCATATGCATACCACAGGAGGCTGCTGAGGGGAGGAGGGCTCATAATAATGTCTGGACTGGAGTGAATGGAATGGTATCAAACATATGGACACCAGGGGTTTGATGAGTTTCGAAACCATTCCATTCATTCCATTCCAGCTATTACTATGAGCCCTCCTCCCCAATTAAGGTGCCACAATCTCTTGTGACGCACACACAGGCATAGGCACACACACACACACTTCATGGCTCACTCTCCACACAAAGCACATGATCTTGTCTGAGAAACCAACCCAGAGGGACAAGAGGAACTGACCCTAAATAAATATTTGATTTGTTTTGCCATTTCTCCACAAAATACAGCAAGATAGATTACAGGCGGCATAAAAAAAATACATTGAATGAGATACAGACGTTTAAAGTGGATGAATGCATTTCTCTACCATCAATTGTAAGCTTCCCATGTCTTAGTCCAGTCTGATAACCCTATCCAAACCCCTCATTGAAAGCGGCCTCCAGATGGGAGATAATGCATCTCCGATTGTTCTGGGAATGGAGCGTCACCGTGCATCACTGTGACTCCAGTTGGCTCCTAGACGGATCAGTGGCGTTGCTCAAACGTACCCTATTTGCCCAGACCTGAGAGAGAGAGCGAGGGAGGGAGAAACGCTCTTTATGAATACATTTCAGACGGTGTAGAAAAACATTGTGTCTGAAAATAGCTCTATGCTGGCTGCACAGCTTTTCTCTACGCATGGTTTATTTATCCTGAGGATTAGTGCAGGTGAATGGAGGGCTGGCTTTCTGTGCTGTGGGGGTTTGATGCAGGCTTGCATGGGCATGGACCGCCTCTGACTCAGACCCCTTTAATGCCGCTCTGAGGGAATGGCAGAGACAGGAGTGGGGAGTAGGGTTGAATATTTTCCTGGTATTTTACAGATGTTCCATCTAAGAATAAATCATTTTTCTCCCAGGTAACCCTGTATTTCCCGCCAAAACCGGAAGTGTCATTCAAAAGCATTATAAAGCGTATAAATAGGCCTATGTCTGGATTTGATTAGAGCTTGGATCCGAAATTCAAGCCCGATGCTACCTGAGCCTGATGAGCCATACATTAAATACATTTGATGAGCCCTACAGTAAAGAAATGCACTGAGCCCAAGCCCAAAATAGCCCAAATGATTGTGTCATTATCCAATACATATATGATATAGACAACTGCACATTACACACGACAGAAACACATTAAAGCCCATAGATGTAGCTAGCGATATGCTCTCTTTGGTAAATACTGTAATGAAACTAGCTCCAGTGGGCTAATCTTTCTGAGTGTGAACTGTATTACTGTACTGTATTGTATTATGCTGTATTATATGGCTGGAATTATGAAACTCATTCAAACCATGATAAAGCAGGAAGATATCATGGGATTCTGGTGCAGCACATGTGGCCAACAAGTATAGGCTAGTAAATTTGATTTTAATTTTGAAATATAATCCAGCCTATAGGTATAATTAGTAGGCTGACACATATATACCTTACATAATATTTCCCCTAATGTTATTAGCCTTCCTCCTCTTTCTCTATTGTTGCTTCATTCCTTTCTCGCTGTCAACAGTTCATTGAAATAAGGTTAGTTGTCCTCATCATCGTCCTTCCAATGACATCCTTGAATATTATAGGACGAAGATCAGTGGTGAAGATTGAATGGTTATGGGTCTGAGTAAATAACTGCTGTAGCCTACCGACGTCGCACTTTCGCTCTTCTTTCCAACTACCAGCGATTTCTATTGGCTGCTGTATTTAACATTCAGCGAACAAGAGCTTGCGTACCTCTTCGAATAGTCTATTGGTATAAGAAATGCTAAATAAATTCTGTCCAGCAAGCTATTCTAGTCTAGCTTTTCCTGCATGGGACTCCAAGAGCTAATGACCGTTTTTTTTTAAGGAGAAGAGGACAGCGGTGTCATAGTCGTGTGTGTAGGTGGCAGGGAAGTCAGGTGCAGGAGAAACCAACTTGGTTAAACTGGAGTAGTTTTATTAACAAAAAACGAACTCCAAAACCAACGTACAAAAATAACATGGGTAAAAATAACCCGTCGCACACCGATACAACATACACGAGTACTTAACATACAAACAATCACTGACAAGGACATGAGGGGAAACAGAGGGTTAAATACACAACATGTAATGAATGGGATTGGAACCAGGTGTGTAGGAAGACAAGACAAAACCAGTGGAAAATGAAAAACGGATCAATGATGGCTAGAAGACCGGTGACGTCGACCGCCGAGCACCACCCGAACAAGGAGGGGCATCGACTTCGGCAGAAGTCGTGACAAGCGGAGCACAGGTGTGTGCGTATTGCGCAAGAGACAGAGGCTATAAGTTAGAAGCTTATTATGCATAACCCATCATTCATTAGCTAAATAGAAGGCTGATACTGCATTACATTTGTTAACTGGAAGAGGCTGTCTAAGACATATGTATATAGGGCTATATATCAATCTAGAGCAGGAATATCTATTTTCGATGCAATTTGAATGGAATTGATAGAGAGAGAAAGACTGTGAGAGAGTGCTTGTGCGTACACTGATTTAAAGCAACGATATTCGAGTGATAGGCTGTTTTAATATTCTGCAACTGCAATTTAAAAAATATATATATTTATAAAATAAGGTGACCCATGAAAGCCAGAAGGAGATGGGTAAATTAGACGTGCGTTCGGTCTTTATATTAAAAACTATGCTGCAGCAAATGATTATGTCACGTCCTGACCAGTTTAGGTATTATTTGTATTGTAGTTTGGTCAGGACGTGGCAGAGGGATTTTTTTTTGGTTGGTTCGGGGTGGTTGGTTGTGTTTAGGGTGTGTGATTTGTTAGTTCTGGGTGTTGGGTATGTTCTAGTTTGTATTTTCTACGTTCTGTCTAGTTTAGCTTTTCAATGTTTAGGTTTGGGTGTGGACTCTCAATTGGAGGCAGGTTTTTCTATTTTCCTCTGATTGAGAGTCCTATATATAGGTATGTGTTTGGGGTTGTTGATTGTGGGTAGTTGTATTTCGCACTGCTGTTATTATTGTAGCCTGTGAAACTGTCGGTCTGTCGTTCTTTGTTTTCCGTGTTCACGTTTATTTAATAAATTATAATGATGAGCACGCAACCCGCTGCGCCTTGGTCGTCTCTACCCAACGACAGCTGTTACAGATTATGTCTGGACTATCATTAAATGTGAAGACTGTTATTTTATCAAATCAATTCTCTATGTGTAATTATTATTACGTGATTAAACTAATTGTGTAAACTTAATTAACTAGGAAGTCGGTGCACCACGGGAAAATGTTTATCGAGTCTCTATTTCCCGAATCGACTATTTTCATATCTTATCAAGTACAGTCTTGTATTAATGTATTATTATTACCTCATCAGTTCTCATTACTGAACGTCACAAACTCTTGGTTATCTGCACGAACCCTGGTTTCCATAATGAATCAGCGATATATAAATTGGCTTAATTATTTATTTACTAACTAACTAGAAATACATAAACAAACAATATAGTTGTTGGTTACTAACACAATGCATTAATAAATCCCTAGTGTGCTAAACCTGTATGACGGCTTGGTAGACAATGGAAAGGGGTGGGGACAGAGAAAGAGCGGGAGAGACAAAATGGATTTGTCACGTCCTGACCAGCAGATGGAGCTATTGTTTTAGTTTTGTGGTCAGGACGTGGCAGTTTTGTGTATGGGAATGTTTGTATTGTTGATTGGGACTTCCAATTGAAGGCAGGTGTGTTGAGTTGCCTTTGATTGGAAGTCCTATATAGGTGTGTGTGTTTTTCTTTGGGGTTGTGGGTGGTTGTTTTGCACTGCGTTTGTTAGCCTGCAAACTGTTGCTGTCGTGTTATTGTTTCCTGTGGATGCTTTACTCTTTTTTTGAATTAAATATGAGTATTCACATACCTGCTGCACCTTGGTTCATTTCTGAAGACAGCCGTTACAGAACCACCCACCAAAGGACCAAGCAGCAGAAGAGGAGGAAGCCACGGGAGAAAAAAATGGAGGAATGGACCTGGCAGGACGAAAGACAATTCTGGGAGGACAACTTAAGGGAGCTAAGGGAACCCGAGAGGCAGCCCCAAGATGTTTTTTTGGGGGGGGCACACGGGTAGCTTGGCCAGGCCAGGGAAGAGCCGTAAGCCAGCTACCCGTGACTACAGGGAGGTGCGTATGAGGTGGAGAGCGCCATGTTACGCTGAGGTACGCACCATCTCGCCTATACGGACGCACAGCCCAGTCCGCCCGGTACCAGCGCCCCGCAGGTGCCAGGGCAAGGTGAGCATCGAGCCGGAAGGGGTGAAGCCAACCCTGCACTCAAGACCGCCAGTGCGCCCTTTCGGTCCGGTGTTTCCCGCTAGACGCACTAGCATGGAGGTGCGTGTCTCCAGGCTGGCATGTCCAGTACCAACCCCACGCATCAAGAGTCTAGTGCGTCAGCCCAGCCTCGCCAGGCGTAAGTCGCCAGAGCTGCCCGCCAGTCAACAGTCACCAGAGCTGCCCGCCAGTCAACAGTCACCAGAGCTGCCCGCCAGTCAACAGTCACCAGAGCAGCCCGCCAGTCAACAGTCGCCAGAGCCGCCCGCCAGTCAACAGTCGCCAGAGCCGCCCGCCAGTCAACAGTCGCCAGAGCCGCCCGCCAGTCAACAGTCGCCAGAGCCGCCCGCCAGTCAACAGTTGCCAGAGCCGCCCGCCAGTCAACAGTCGCCAGAGCCGCCCGCCAGTCAGGAGTCACAAGAGCCGCCCGCCAGTCAGGAGCCGCCAGAGCCGCCCGCTAGTCAGGAGCCGCCAGAGTGGCCCGACTGCCCGGAACCGCCAGAGTGGCCCGACTGCCCGGAACCGCCAGAGTGGCCCGACTGCCCGGTTCTGCCAGGGTGGCCAGACTGCCCGGTTCTGCCAGAGGTGCCCGTCTGCCCTGATCTGCCAGGGTGCCCTGCCTGTCAGGATCTGCCAGAGTGGTCCTCCTGTCCTCCGGTCCAGCCCGAGTGGCCCTCCTGCCCTCCGGCCCAGCCCGAGTGGCCCTCCTGCCCTCCGGCCCAGCCCGAGTGGCCCTCCTGTCCTCCGGGCCAGCCCGAGTGGCCCTCCTGCCCTCCGGCCCAGCCCGAGTGGCCCTCCTGCCCTCCGGGCCAGCCCGAGTGGCCCTCCTGCCCTCCGGCCCAGCCCGAGTGGCCCTCCTGCCCTCCGGCCCAGCCCGAGTGGCCCTCCTGCCCTCCGGCCCAGCCCGAGTGGCCCTCCTGCCCTCCGGTCCAGCCCGAGTGGCCCTCCTGCCCTCCGGTCCAACCCGAGTGGCCCTCCTGCCCTCCGGTCCAGCCCGAGTGGCCCTCCTGCCCTCCGGTCCAGCCCGAGTGGCCCTCCTGCCCTCCGGTCCAGCCCTAGTGGCCCTCCTGCCCTCCGGTCCAGCCCGAGTGGCCCTCCTGCCCTCCGGCCCAGCCCGAGTGGTCCGTCTGCCAGGGTCAGCCCGAGTGGCCCGTCTGCCCGGCGCAGCTATCGGCGCCACCAAAGTGGGCGACGCCGAAGGTGGAGCGAGGTCCACGTCCTACACCTGAGCCATCTCCAGGATAGGTGGGTTGGGGAGGGAGGGTGTAGCACAGTGCCGTCGGTGACGGCAGCCACCCTCCCTTCCCTCCCTTATTGTTTAGGGGTTATTGTTTATGGGTTTTTTGTTGGTGTTTTCTGTTGGTAGGTGCATTCCGGGGTCTGCACCTTGAGGGGGGGGTACTGTCACGTCCTGACTAGCAGATGGAGCTATTGTTTTAGTTTTGGGGTCAGGACGTGGAAGTTTTGTGTATGGGAATGTTTGTATTGTTGATTGGGACTTCCAATTGAAGGTGTTGAGTTGCCTTTGATTGGAAGTCCTATATAGGTGTGTGTGTCACAATGTCTTTCGTGGTTGTAGTTTTCTGCGCGGCTCTAGATTGTGTCTGTTCTAATGGATACGTCAGGTGTACAGATGGTTGTTGCATAGAATAGATGCTTCCGCGGTTGTCGGTGTTCTCGTACTAGACTTACGTCATTTCAAGCTGCAGACTAGTAATTCTACATCTAGGATTTTCTCTTATTCTGTAGTGATCGATTGTCTCAGAGTTGAACCATTTCCAGCCGTGTAGCCAACGCTACACACTGTCTGGTCTCCGTGGCCTATGGAGTTGTAGTTCTTAACCATTTCAACATGTAGCGTGAGCTCTTCCACATGTAGCGTGAGCTCCTGTCCTTCATGAGATCACCGAATGAAGCAGACTCGTCATGACTGTCCCTTAAGTGTCCATGGACCACTCCCACATTCTCCAAAATAGAAATATTGTTTAATTATTCAAACTTTTGATGTCCAAGGGTCTCTCTGTGTTCCACAGTTTACATTCCAAACTGGAACACTACAGAGCATAGAGGCAGCGTATTTTATGACCGACCATAAAACAGCCGACTTCCCGCTCTCCCCCTCTACAAGAGAGAGCATGCTGTAGAGCGGACCCGCTGTAACCTGATAATCCGGATCGTCACAGGAGAGTAATGACAAAATGTGGCCTACCTGTCACAAGAAAAAAAAGTTACCATGATGAGATGATAGGTCTACATGCATAGTGAACTGCGCTCCATACTGAGATGGGCTGTCTGTTCCCACCCTGAGAGTTGATGATTCATCATGCAGACGCCGTGGAGAAGCCAGATTTAGACATTGCATATAATAATTTAACAGTTCCATTTCACACCATGCTGTTCATATAAATAATTTATTATAATTTACCGGTTTCTCACAGTTATTTATCCCATGAAAATGGAGTGGTTTTGGGCGGTAAATCCTGGTAAACCTGCCATTCAACCCTAGTGGGGAGCTGTGGTGGTGGAATTTAGACTGGACTGTCCTGACCCCAAATGTGTGTCTCGGGGGGTTGTGATGGTAAATATGTCTGTAAGTGGGTGTGTGTTTGGATATTATTTAGTCGTTGACGTTGCCTTTGTTTCATTTCATCCAGTGTCACCCCTTTAAAGCCTCCCCAGGGAAAATGCAACATGAAAAACACAGACATAAACAGACACACAGACATGCACGCACAGACACACACGCACAATCCCTTGTTAGGGAAAATACACAGAAAACAGGGCTACATTTCAAATAATGGCAGACAAGGAACAGAACCTGTAAAACAGCAATTGTGTTGAAAAATAATCCAGGCACAAAAGCAAGGGAATGAGAGAGGGAGAGAGAGAGAGAGAGAGAGAGAGAGAGGGACTGAGGAGGTAGAGCGGTGGGGAGAGGAAGGATAATGAGGCAGGTGCTGCAGGTTCTGGTTTGTGTCTGTGTGTCTTGGGTGTCTTTCATGTGAACCATTCCAAAGCCACAGTCTCTCTCCTATGCATATGAATGCAGGGGAATTGTAGAAGTAATGTACTGTAATCACAGCAGGAGGCTTTGAAGTCCTAATAAGTATTCACTTCATCTTCAGCACATCCTTTGGCAAGGTCGGACATGCGGACAACTCAATATTAACCCCATGCACTGTTACGTGTGTTTGGATGGGCAGGGACAGACTTCTTGAATCAATTTATCCACAGCACAAAGTGGGTCTGTAGCATGTCATTGTCACAGACTGCTTAAACTGTGTATTTAAATGTTTGGCATGGGCCTAATATCTAAAGATAAACTCCGAAGTATGCAAGCCCTCTGGGTGGAGGGAAGGGCGTAGGGCGGAGAGGGGGGTGGGTGCAGGGGACAAGGGAAGGGGAGAAATGAAACAGAACAGATGGACAAAGTGAGGGAGAGAGGCTGTAGGCAGTGGAGCTGTCAGACACAGACACCCATGGACATCCTAGTATGGGCATGAAGCTGATCTAAACTACACAAGCACACAGGGATGATGAGGGGAAAGGAGGGATGAGGTAGGGGCAGAGTTAAACGAAAAGAAAGATATAATAGCCTAGGAGAAGAAGGAGGCTAGGTTAGATAGAGGCGTAAATGGGGGGGTGAGATAGGACAGAAATATATAATAGCCTAGGAGAAGAAGGAGGCTAGGTTAGATTGAGGCGTAAATGGGGGGGTGAGATAGGACAGAAAGATATAATAGCTGAGGAGAAGAAGGAGGCTAGGTTAGATTGAGGTGTAAATGGGGGGGCTGAGATAGGACAGAAAGATATAATAGCTGAGGAGAAGAAGGAGGCTAGGTTAGATAGAGGCGTAAATGGGGGGGTGAGATAGGACAGAAAGATATAATAGCTGAGGAGAAGAAGGAGGCTAGGTTAGATTGAGGCGTAAATGGGGGGGGGGGGGGGTGAGATAGGACAGAAAGATATAATAGCTGAGGAGAAGAAGGAGGCTAGGTTAGATAGAGGCGTAAATGGGGGGGGGGGGTGAGATAGGACAGAAAGATATAATAGCTGAGGAGAAGAAGGAGGCTAGGTTAGATAGAGGCGTAAATGGGGGGGTGAGATAGGACAGAAATATATAATAGCTGAGGAGAAGGAGGCTAGGTTAGATAGAGGCGTAAATGGGGGGTGAGATAGGACAGAAAGATATAATAGCTGAGGAGAAGAAGGAGGCTAGGTTAGATAGAGGCGTAAGTGGGGGGGGGGGGGTGATAGAAAGATAAAATAGCCGAGGAGAAGGAGGCTAGGTTAGATAGAGCCGTAAGTGGGGGGGGGGTGAGATAGGACAGAGTTAAAAGAAACAGAAAGAAAGATGACATACACAGTAATTGTTGAGAGAGACGGTTGAGTCTAGGATAGATAGAGGCAGAGGGCACATGCAGGGACAAAGCAGGGGGATGTAGACTAGAGGATGTAGACTAGAGGAACAGAGGGATGTAGACTAGAGGAACAGAGGGATGTAGACTAGAGGAACAGAGGGATGTAGACTAGAGGATGTAGACTAGAGGAACAAAGGGATGTAGACTAGAGGAACAGAGGGATGTAGACTAGAGGAACAGAGGGATGTAGACTAGAGGAACAGAGGGATGTAGACTAGAGGAACAGGGGGATTTAGACTAGAGGGATATAGACTAGAGCAACAGAGGGATATAGACTAGAGGAAGAGAGGGATATAGACTAGAGGATGTAGACTAGAGGAACAGAGGGATGTAGACTAGAGGAACAGAGGGATGTAGACTAGAGGAACAGAGGGATGTAGACTAGAGACACATGAGGGATGTAGACTAGAGGAACAGAGGGATGTAGACTAGAGGAACAGAGGGATGTAGACTAGCGGGATGTAGACTAGAGGGATGTAGACTAGAGGAACATGAGGGATGTAGACTAGAGGAACAGAGGGATGTAGACTAGCGGGATGTAGACTAGAGGGATGTAGACTAGAGGAACATGAGGGATGTAGACTAGAGGAACAGAGGGATGTAGACTAGAGGAACAGAGGGATGTAGACTAGAGGATGTAGACTAGAGGAACAGAGGGATGTAGACTAGAGGAACAGAGGGATGTAGACTAGAGGAACAGAGGGATGTAGACTAGAGGAACAGAGGGATGTAGACTAGAGGAACAGAGGGATATAGAATAGAGCAACAGAGGGATGTAGACTAGAGGAACAGAGGGATGTAGACTAGAGGAACAGAGGGATGTAGACTAGAGGAACATGAGGGATGTAGACTAGAGGAACAGAGGGATGTAGACTAGAGGAACAGAGGGATGTAGACTAGAGGAACAAAGGGATGTAGACTAGAGGAACAGAGGGATGTAGACTAGAGGAACAGAGGGATGTAGACTAGAGGTACAGAGGGATGTAGACTAGAGGAACAGAGGGATGTAGACTAGAGGGATGTAGACTAGAGGAACAGAGGGATGTAGACTAGAGGGATGTAGACTAGAGGAACAGAGGGATGTAGACTAGAGCAACAGAGGGATGTAGACTAGAGGGATGTAGACTAGAGGGATGTAGACTAGAGGGATGTAGACTAGAGGAACAGAGGGATGTAGACTAGAGGAACAGAGGGATGTAGACTAGAGGGATGTAGACTAGAGGAACAGAGGGATGTAGACTAGAGGAACAGAGGGATGTAGACTAGAGGAACAGAGGGATGTAGACTAGAGGAACAGAGGGATGTAGACTAGAGGAACAGACGGATGTAGACTAGAGGAACAGAGGGATGTAGACTAGAGGAACAGAGGGATGTAGACTAGAGGGATGTAGACTAGAGGAACAGAGGGATGTAGACTAGAGGGATGTAGACTAGAGGAACAGAGGGATGTAGACTAGAGGAACAGAGGGATATAGACTAGAGTAACAGAGGGATGTAGACTAGAGGAACATGAGGGATGTAGACTAGAAGGATGTAGACTAGAGCAACAGAGGGATATAGACTAGAGGAACAGAGGGATATAGACTAGAGGAACAAAGGGATGTAGACTAGAGGAACAGACGGATGTAGACTAGAGGAACAGAGGGATGTAGACTAGAGGAACAGAGGGATGTAGACTAGAGGAACAGAGGGATGTAGACTAGAGGGATGTAGACTAGAGGAACAGAGGGATGTAGACTAGATGAACAGAGGGATGTAGACTAGAGGAACAGACGGATGTAGACTAGAGGAACAGAGGGATGTAGACTAGAAGGATGTAGACTAGAGCAACAGAGGGATGTAGACTAGATGAACAGAGGGATGTAGACTAGATGAACAGAGGGATGTAGACTAGAGGAACAGAGGGATGTAGACTAGAGGAACAGAGGGATGTAGACTAGATGAACAGAGGGATGTAGACTAGATGAACAGAGGGATGTAGACTAGAGGAACAGAGGGATGTAGACTAGAGGAACAGAGGGATGTAGACTAGATGAACAGAGGGATGTAGACTAGAGGATGTAGACTAGAGGAACAGAGGGATGTAGACTAGAGGAACAGAGGGATGTAGACTAGAGGAACAGAGGGATGTAGACTAGAGGGATGTAGACTAGAGGAACAGAGGGATGTAGACTAGAGGAACAAAGGGATGTAGACTAGAAGGATGTAGACTAGAGGAACAGAGGGATGTAGACTAGAGGCACAAAGGGATGTAGACTAGAGCAACAGGGGGATGTAGACTAGAGGAACAGAGGGATGTAGACTAGAGGATGTAGACTAGAGGAACAGAGGGATGTAGACTAGAGGAACAGAGGGATGTAGACTAGAGGAACAGAGGGATGTAGACTAGAGGAACAGAGGGATGTAGACTAGAAATATGTAGACTAGAGGAACAGAGGGATGTAGACTAGAGGAACAGAGGGATGTAGACTAGAGGAACAGAGGGATGTAGACGAGAGGAACAGAGGGATGTAGACTAGAAATATGTAGACTAGAGGCACAGAGGGATGTAGACTAGAGGAACAGAGGGATGTAGACTAGAGGAACAGAGGGATGTAGACTAGAGACACAGAGGGATGTAGACTAGAAATATGTAGACTAGAGGAACAGAGGGATGTAGACTAGAGGAACAGAGGGATGTAGACGAGAGGAATAGAGGGATGTAGACTAGAGGAACAGAGGGATGTAGACTAGAGGGATGTAGACTAGAGCAACAGGGGGATGTAGACTAGAGGAACAGAGGGATGTAGACTAGCGGGATGTAGACTAGAGCAACAGGGGGATGTAGACTAGAGGAACAGAGGGATGTAGACTAGAGGATGTAGACTAGAGGAACAGAGGGATGTAGACTAGAGGAACAGAGGGATGTAGACTAGAGCAACAGAGGGATGTAGACTAGAGCAACAGAGGGATATAGACTAGAGGGATGTAGACTACAGGAACAGGGGGATGTAGACGAGAGGAACAGAGGGATATAGACTAGAGGAACATGAGGGATGTAGACTAGAGCAACAGAGGGATGTAGACTAGAGGAACAGGGGGATGTAGACTAGAGCAACAGAGGGATGTAGACTAGAGGGATGTAGACTAGAGGAACAGAGGGATGTAGACTAGTGTCACAACTTCCGCCGAAGTCGGCTCCTCTCCTTGTTCGGGCGGCGTTCGGCGGTCGACGTCATCAGTCTTCTAGCCATCGCCGCTCCACTGTTCATTGTTCCATTTGTTTTGTCTTGTTTCCCCGCACACCTGATTTACATTCTCTAATCACACTACATATACATTCCCTCTGTTCCCCCCATGTCTTTGTGTGGAATTGGTTTTGTTACATGTTTCGTGTTATGCGCCAGGGTGGTTTTTTTCCGGGTACCGTGTTCTACCCGAGTGTGTTTGATGTTTAACTTATGCATTATTGTGACTGTTGTCGCGCTTTGCACTTTTGCCATTTGGCTGGAGGTTTTTTGACGCAGTTGCGTCCGTCTGTTGTTACTTCTGCCAATTAAAATGTGCGCCTGATCACAACTCTCCGCTCTCCTGCACCTGACTTCTTACCAGTAGCGCACGCTTGACAGAATTCCATACCACCCATGGAGTCAGCAGGAGCAGGTTCCCCGGTCTGAGGGATTGAGGAGCGCGTCCGAGAACACTCGGCGAGGCTGCAACATCTCGGCACCACGATGGATCGCGTTGTCCAGACCATGGACCACTGGGAGAGACAGGGAGTCTCTCCAGCGCCTGGACCAGCACAACCCGGGGTTACCACTACCCGTCCCTCCTGTATCCGGTCCCAGTGGGATACGTCTCGCCCTTCCCAGGTAGTATGATGGGACAGCAGCACGGTGCCAGGGGTTCCTATTACTGCTGGACCTATACCTGGCCACCGTTCACCTGGCTCCCTTGGGAAGGGAGAGGGTGTCCGCCCTTGTCTCGTGCCTCTCGGGGAGAGCTCTGGAGTGGGCAAACGCCGTGTCGGGAGAAGGAGATGCGGCATTGGACCACTTCGACGAGTTCATCTGCCGCTTCCGGGCAGTCTTTGACCATCCGCCCGAGGGTAGAGCGGCGGGTGAACGTCTCTACCACCTGAGGCAGGGGACAAGGAGCGCCCAGGAGTTCGCCCTGGAATTTCGGACCTTGGCCGCCGGAGCAGGTTGGAACGACAGGGCCCTCATCAACCACTATCGATGCAGCCTGCGCGAGGATGTCCGTCGGGAGTTGGCCTGCAGGAATGCCACCATCATCTTTGACCAGCTGGTGGATCTGTCCATCCGGTTGGATAACCTGCTGGTCATCCGCGGACGTCCACAGAGGGCTTTGTCGGTTCCAGCTTCCAGCACCCCTGCTCCAGTGCCTATGGAGCTGGGAGGGGCTGCGCTCAGGGAGGCCGGAGGAGGGGCCTTCACGTGCACCACCTGTGGCTGCAGAGGGCACACTGCTGGTCGGTGCCAGGTTGGTGCCTCTGGGAGTCGAGGCAGCAGGCAGGGCTCTCTGGCGTCAACCCAAGGGAGTTTGCACCACTCTCATCCAGAGCCCTCTGTTGTCCACCTGTTTGTGCATGTTGTTTTTCCCGGTTTTTCTCGCATTCCCAGCATAAGGCGCTCGTCGATTCAGGCGCGGCTGGGAAGTTTATCGACAGAGCATTCGCCCTTAGTTTAGGGATCCCCATTGTTCCTGTGGTTAGACCCTTCCCGGTACACGCCGACTCCCACCACGGTAAAGGAGGTGCAGCGGTTTTTAGGGTTTGCCAATTACTACCGGAGATTTATCTGGGGTTTTGGCCAGGTGGCGGCTCACTGCTGAAGGGGGGTCCTGTACGTTTGCAGTGGTCAGCTGAGGCGGACAGGGCATTTGGGCACCTAAGGGCTCTGTCTACCTTGGCTCCCATGCTGGCCCATCCGGATCCCTCTTTGGCGTTCACAGTAGAGGTGGACACGTCCGAGGCTGGGATAGGAGCCGTGCTCTCTCAGCGCTCGGGCACGCCACCAAAGCTCCGCCCCTGTGCCTTCTTCTTGAAGAAGCTCAGCCCGGCGGAGCGGAACTATGATGTGGGGGACCGGGAGCTGTTGGCTGTGGTTAAGGCTTTGAAGGCGTGGAGACATTGGCTTGAGGGGGCTAAACACCCTTTCCTCATCTGGACTGACCACCCCAACCTGGAGTACATCCGGGCAGCGAGGAGACTGAATCCTCGTCAGGCAAAGTGGGCCATGTTTTTTACTTGTTTTGTGTTCACCCTGTCCTACAGACCAGGTTCCCAAAATGTGAAGGGGGATGCACTGTCCCGGCTGTATGACACAGTGGAGCGGCCCATGGGTCAGACTCTCATACTCCCGGCCTCCTGCCTGGTAGCGCCGGTCGTATGGGAGCTGGACGCGGACATTGAGCAGGCGTTACGTACAGAGCCCGCTCCCCTCCAGTGTCCCGTCATGCGTCTGTATGTTCCGTCTACTGTCCATGACCAGTTGATCTATTGGGCCCACACATCACCCTCCTCTGGTCATCCGGGGATCGGTCGGACGGTGCTCTGTCTGAGTGGGAAATACTGGTGGCCTACCTTGGCAAAGGACGTGAGGGTTTATGTTTCCTCCTGCTCGGTGTGCGCCCAGTGTAAGGCTCCTAGACACCTGCCCAGAGGTAAGCTACATCCCTTACCCGTTCCACAACGGCCATGGTTACACCTGTCGGTGGATTTTCTGACCGATCTTCCTCTCTCACAGGGAAACACCACGATCCTGGTCGTTGTGGATCGTTTCTCTAAGTCCTGTCGTCTCCTCCCTCTGCCCTACAGACTGCGGAGGCCTTGTTTATGCACGTCTTCCGGCACTACGGGTGCATGAGGATATAGTGTCTGATCGAGGTCCCCAGTTCATTTCGAGAGTCTGGAAGGCGTTCATGGAACGTCTGGGGGTCTCGATCAGCCTTACCTCAGGTTTTCACCTCGAGAGTAATGGGCAGGTGGAGAGAGTGAACCAGGATGTGGGCAGGTTTCTGCAGTCTTATTGCCAAGACCAGCCGGGGGAGTGGGCGGCGTTCGTGCCCTGGGCAGAGATGGCACAGAACTCGCTCCGCCACCCCTCCACTAACCTCTCCCCTTTCAGTGCGTATTGGGGTACCATCTGGTTCTGGCGCCTTGGCATCAGGGTCAGACTGAGGCTCCTGAGGTGGACGACTGGTTCAGGTGCGCGGAGGAGACATGGGAGGCCACCCATGTTCCCCTCCAGCGGGCCGCGCTGCGCCACAAAACCAGCGCGGACCGTCACGGCAGTGAGGCCCGATCGGGTCTGGCTCTTGACCCGAAACCTGCCCCTCCGCCTGCCTTGCCGGAATCTGGGTCCGCGGTTTGTGGGGCCGTTTAAAGTCCTGAGGAGAGTGAATGAGGTGTGTTACAGGTTACAGCTTCCCCCCGATTACCGAATTAACCCCTCGTTCCATGTGTCTCTCCTCAGGCCGGTAGTGGTTGGTCCGCTACAGGAATCTGAGGTACGGGAGGTTCCTCCGCCCCCTCTGGACATCGAGGGGGCCCCGGTGTACTCCGTTCGGTCCATCCTTGATTCGAGGCGTGGGGCGGGGGGCCTTCAATACCTCGTGGAGTGGGAGGGGTACGGTCCAGAGGAGAGGTGCTGGGTTCCGGTGGAGGACGTGTTGGACCCTGCAATGCTGCAGGAGTTCCACCGTCTCCGGCCGGATCGCCCTGCGCCTCGCCCTCCGGGTCGTCCCCGAGGCCGGTGTCGGCGCAGTGCTGGAGCCGCGTGTCAAGGGGGGGTACTGTCACGACTTCCACCGAAGACGGCTCCTCACCTTGTTCGGGCAGCGTGCGTTTTTTGATGCAGTTGCGTCCGTCTGTTGTTACTTCTGCCGATTAAAGTGTGCGCCTGATCACAACTCTCCGCTCTACTGCACCTGACTTCTTACCAGTAGCGCACGCTTGACAACTAGAGGAACTTGAGGGATGTAGACTAGAGAAACAGAGAAATGTAGACTAGAGATATGTAGACTAGGGGAACATGAGGGATGTAGACTAGATGAATAGAGCGATGAAAACTAGAGGAACAGAGGGTTGTAGACTAGAGCGATGAAAACTAGAGGAACAGAGGGTTGTAGACTAGAGGAACAGAGGGATGTAGACTAGAGGAACAGAGGGATGTAGACTAGAGGAACAGAGGGTTGTAGACTAGAGGAACAGAGGGATGTAGACTAGAGGAACAGAGGGATGTAGACTAGAGGAACAGAGGGTTGTAGACTAGAGGAACAGAGGGATGTAGACTAGAGGAACAGAGGGATGTAGACTAGAGGGATGTAGACTAGAGGGATGTAGACTAGAGGGATGTAGACTAGAGGAACAGAGGGATGTAGACTAGAGGAACATGAGGGATGTAGAATAGAGAAACAGAGGGATGTAGACTAGAGGATGTAGACTAGAGAAACAGAGGGATGTAGACTAGAGAAACAGAGGGATGTAGACTAGAGGAACAGAGGGATGTAGACTAGAAGGATGTAGACGAGAAGAACATGAGGGATGTAGAATAGAGAAACAGAGGGATGTAGACTAGAGACACATGAGGGATGTAGACTAGAAGGATGTAGACTAGATGAACAGAGGGATATAGACTAGCGGGATGTAGACTAGAGGAACATAAGGGATGTAGACTAGAGGAACAGAGGGATGTAGACTAGAAGGATGTAGACTAGAGACACTTGAAGGATGTAGACTAGAGACACTTGAGGGATGTAGAATAGAGGAACAAAGGGATGTAGACTAGAGGAACAGAGGGATGTAGACTAGAGGAACAGAGGGATGTAGACTAGAGCAACAGAGGGATGTAGACTAGAGCAACAGAGGGATATAGACTAGAGGAACAGAGGGATGTAGACTAGAGGAACAGAGGGATGTAGACTAGAGCAACAGAGGGATATAGACTAGAGGAACAGAGGGATGTAGACTAGAGGAACAGAGGGATGTAGACTAGAGGAACAGAGGGATATAGACTAGCGGGATGTAGACTAGAGGAACATGAGGGATGTAGACTAGAGGAACAGAGGGATGTAGACTAGAGGAACAAAGGGATGTAGACTAGAAGGATGTAGACTAGCGGAACAGAGGGATATAGACTAGAGGAACAGAGGGATGTAGACTAGAAGGATGTAGACTAGAGACACTTGAAGGATGTAGACTAGAGGCACTTGAGGGATGTAGAATAGAGGAACAAAGGGATGTAGACTAGAGGAACAGAGGGATGTAGACTAGAGGAACAGAGGGATGTAGACTAGAGGAACATGAGGGATATAGACTAGAGGCACTTGAGGGATGTAGACTAGAGGATGTAGACTAGATGAACAGAGGGATATAGACTAACGGGATGTAGACTAGAGCAACATGAGGAATGTAGACTAGAGGGATGTAGACTAGAGGAACAGAGGGATGTAGACTAGAGGCACTAGAAGGATGTAGACTAGATGAACAGAGGGATATAGACTAGCGGGATGTAGACTAGAGGAACAGAGGGATGTAGACTAGAGGAACAGAGGGATGTAGACTAGAGGAACAGAGGGATGTAGACTAGAGGAACAGAGGGATGTAGACTAGAGGGATGTAGACTAGAGGCACTTGAGGGATGTAGAATAGAGGAACAAAGGGATGTAGACTAGAGGAACAGAGGGATGTAGACTAGAGGAACAGAGGGATGTAGACTAGAGGAACAGAGGGATGTAGACTAGAGGAACAAAGGGATGTAGACTAGAAGGATGTAGACTAGAGACACTTGAGGGATGTAGACTAGAGGAACAGAGGGATGTAGACTAGAGGAACAGAGGGATGTAGACTAGAAGGATGTAGACTAGAGACACTTGAGGGATGTAGACTAGAGGAACAGAGGGATGTAGACTAGAGGAACAGAGGGATGTAGACTAGAGGAACAGGGGGATGTAGACTAGAGGAACAGAGGGATGTAGACTAGAGGGATGTAGACTAGAGGAACAGAGGGATGTAGACTAGAGGAACAAAGGGATGTTGACTAGAGGAACAGAGGGATGTAGACTAGAGGGATGTAGACTAGAGGAACAGAGGGATGTAGACTAGAGGAACAGAGGGATGTAGACTAGAGGATGCAGACTAGAGGAACAGAGGGATGTAGACTAGAGGAACAGAGGGATGTAGACTAGAGCAACAGAGGGATGTAGACTAGAGCAACAGAGGGATATAGACTAGAGGAACAGAGGGATGTAGACTAGAGGAACAGAGGGATGTAGACTAGAGGAACAGAGGGATGTAGACTAGATGAACAGAGGGATGTAGACTAGAGGAACAGAGGGATATAGACTAGCGGGATGTAGACTAGAGGAACATGAGGGATGTAGACTAGAGGAACAGAGGGATGTAGACTAGAGGAACAGAGGGATGTAGACTAGAGGAACAGAGGGATGTAGACTAGATGAACAGAGGGATGTAGACTAGAGGAACATGAGGGATATAGACTAGAGGCACTTGAGGGATGTAGACTAGAGGATGTAGACTAGATGAACAGAGGGATATAGACTAACGGGATGTAGACTAGAGCAACATGAGGGATGTAGACTAGAGGGATGTAGACTAGAGGAACAGAGGGATGTAGACTAGAGGGATGTAGACTAGAGGAACAGAGGGATGTAGACTAGAGGCACTAGAAGGATGTGGACTAGATGAACAGAGGGATATAGACTAGCGGGATGTAGACTAGAGGAACAGAGGGATGTAGACTAGAGGAACAGAGGGATGTAGACTAGAGGAACAGAGGGATGTAGACTAGAAATATGTAGACTAAAGGAACAGAGGGATGTAGACTAGAGGAACAGAGGGATGTAGACTAGAGGAACAGAGGGATGTAGACGAGAGGAACAGAGGGATGTAGACTAGAAATATGTAGACTAGAGGCACAGAGGGATGTAGACTAGAGGAACAGAGGGATATAGACTAGAGGAACAGAGGGATGTAGACTAGAGGAACAGAGGGATGTAGACTAGAGACACAGAGGGATGTAGACTAGAAATATGTAGACTAGAGGAACAGAGGGATGTAGACTAGAGGAACAGAGGGATGTAGACGAGAGGAATAGAGGGATGTAGACTAGAGGAACAGAGGGATGTAGACTAGAGGGATGTAGACTAGAGCAACAGGGGGATGTAGACTAGAGGAACAGAGGGATGTAGACTAGCGGGATGTAGACTAGAGCAACAGGGGGATGTAGACTAGAGGAACAGAGGGATGTAGACTAGAGGATGTAGACTAGAGGAACAGAGGGATGTAGACTAGAGGAACAGAGGTATGTAGACTAGAGCAACAGAGGGATGTAGACTAGAGCAACAGAGGGATATAGACTAGAGGGATGTAGACTACAGGAACAGGGGGATGTAGACGAGAGGAACAGAGGGATATAGACTAGAGGAACATGAGGGATGTAGACTAGAGCAACAGAGGGATGTAGACTAGAGGAACAGGGGATGTAGACTAGAGCAACAGAGGGATGTAGACTAGAGGGATGTAGACTAGAGGAACAGAGGGATGTAGACTAGAGGAACAGAGGGATGTAGACTAGTGTCACAACTTCCGCCGAAGTCGGCTCCTCTCCTTGTTCGGGCGGCGTTCGGCGGTCGACGTCATCAGTCTTCTAGCCATCGCCGCTCCACTGTTCATTGTTCCATTTGTTTTGTCTTGTTTCCCCGCACACCTGATTTACATTCTCTAATCACACTACATATACATTCCCTCTGTTCCCCCCATGTCTTTGTGTGGAATTGGTTTTGTTACATGTTTCGTGTTATGCGCCAGGGTGGTTTTTTTCCGGGTACCGTGTTCTACCCGAGTGTGTTTGATGTTTAACTTATGCATTATTGTGACTGTTGTCGCGCTTTGCACTTTTGCCATTTGGCTGGAGGTTTTTTGACGCAGTTGCGTCCGTCTGTTGTTACTTCTGCCAATTAAAATGTGCGCCTGATCACAACTCTCCGCTCTCCTGCACCTGACTTCTTACCAGTAGCGCACGCTTGACAGAATTCCATACCACCCATGGAGTCAGCAGGAGCAGGTTCCCCGGTCTGAGGGATTGAGGAGCGCGTCCGAGAACACTCGGCGAGGCTGCAACATCTCGGCACCACGATGGATCGCGTTGTCCAGACCATGGACCACTGGGAGAGACAGGGAGTCTCTCCAGCGCCTGGACCAGCACAACCCGGGGTTACCACTACCCGTCCCTCCTGTATCCGGTCCCAGTGGGATACGTCTCGCCCTTCCCAGGTAGTATGATGGGACAGCAGCACGGTGCCAGGGGTTCCTATTACTGCTGGACCTATACCTGGCCACCGTTCACCTGGCTCCCTTGGGAAGGGAGAGGGTGTCCGCCCTTGTCTCGTGCCTCTCGGGGAGAGCTCTGGAGTGGGCAAACGCCGTGTCGGGAGAAGGAGATGCGGCATTGGACCACTTCGACGAGTTCATCTGCCGCTTCCGGGCAGTCTTTGACCATCCGCCCGAGGGTAGAGCGGCGGGTGAACGTCTCTACCACCTGAGGCAGGGGACAAGGAGCGCCCAGGAGTTCGCCCTGGAATTTCGGACCTTGGCCGCCGGAGCAGGTTGGAACGACAGGGCCCTCATCAACCACTATCGATGCAGCCTGCGCGAGGATGTCCGTCGGGAGTTGGCCTGCAGGAATGCCACCATCATCTTTGACCAGCTGGTGGATCTGTCCATCCGGTTGGATAACCTGCTGGTCATCCGCGGACGTCCACAGAGGGCTTTGTCGGTTCCAGCTTCCAGCACCCCTGCTCCAGTGCCTATGGAGCTGGGAGGGGCTGCGCTCAGGGAGGCCGGAGGAGGGGCCTTCACGTGCACCACCTGTGGCTGCAGAGGGCACACTGCTGGTCGGTGCCAGGTTGGTGCCTCTGGGAGTCGAGGCAGCAGGCAGGGCTCTCTGGCGTCAACCCAAGGGAGTTTGCACCACTCTCATCCAGAGCCCTCTGTTGTCCACCTGTTTGTGCATGTTGTTTTTTCCCGGTTTTTCTCGCATTCCCAGCATAAGGCGCTCGTCGATTCAGGCGCGGCTGGGAAGTTTATCGACAGAGCATTCGCCCTTAGTTTAGGGATCCCCATTGTTCCTGTGGTTAGACCCTTCCCGGTACACGCCGACTCCCACCACGGTAAAGGAGGTGCAGCGGTTTTTAGGGTTTGCCAATTACTACCGGAGATTTATCTGGGGTTTTGGCCAGGTGGCGGCTCACTGCTGAAGGGGGGTCCTGTACGTTTGCAGTGGTCAGCTGAGGCGGACAGGGCATTTGGGCACCTAAGGGCTCTGTCTACCTTGGCTCCCATGCTGGCCCATCCGGATCCCTCTTTGGCGTTCACAGTAGAGGTGGACACGTCCGAGGCTGGGATAGGAGCCGTGCTCTCTCAGCGCTCGGGCACGCCACCAAAGCTCCGCCCCTGTGCCTTCTTCTTGAAGAAGCTCAGCCCGGCGGAGCGGAACTATGATGTGGGGGACCGGGAGCTGTTGGCTGTGGTTAAGGCTTTGAAGGCGTGGAGACATTGGCTTGAGGGGGCTAAACACCCTTTCCTCATCTGGACTGACCACCCCAACCTGGAGTACATCCGGGCAGCGAGGAGACTGAATCCTCGTCAGGCAAAGTGGGCCATGTTTTTTACTTGTTTTGTGTTCACCCTGTCCTACAGACCAGGTTCCCAAAATGTGAAGGGGGATGCACTGTCCCGGCTGTATGACACAGTGGAGCGGCCCATGGGTCAGACTCTCATACTCCCGGCCTCCTGCCTGGTAGCGCCGGTCGTATGGGAGCTGGACGCGGACATTGAGCAGGCGTTACGTACAGAGCCCGCTCCCCTCCAGTGTCCCGTCGTGCGTCTGTATGTTCCGTCTACTGTCCATGACCAGTTGATCTATTGGGCCCACACATCACCCTCCTCTGGTCATCCGGGGATCGGTCGGACGGTGCTCTGTCTGAGTGGGAAATACTGGTGGCCTACCTTGGCAAAGGACGTGAGGGTTTATGTTTCCTCCTGCTCGGTGTGCGCCCAGTGTAAGGCTCCTAGACACCTGCCCAGAGGTAAGCTACATCCCTTACCCGTTCCACAACGGCCATGGTTACACCTGTCGGTGGATTTTCTGACCGATCTTCCTCTCTCACAGGGAAACACCACGATCCTGGTCGTTGTGGATCGTTTCTCTAAGTCCTGTCGTCTCCTCCCTCTGCCCTACAGACTGCGGAGGCCTTGTTTATGCACGTCTTCCGGCACTACGGGTGCATGAGGATATAGTGTCTGATCGAGGTCCCCAGTTCATTTCGAGAGTCTGGAAGGCGTTCATGGAACGTCTGGGGGTCTCGATCAGCCTTACCTCAGGTTTTCACCTCGAGAGTAATGGGCAGGTGGAGAGAGTGAACCAGGATGTGGGCAGGTTTCTGCAGTCTTATTGCCAAGACCAGCCGGGGGAGTGGGCGGCGTTCGTGCCCTGGGCAGAGATGGCACAGAACTCGCTCCGCCACCCCTCCACTAACCTCTCCCCCTTTCAGTGCGTATTGGGGTACCATCTGGTTCTGGCGCCTTGGCATCAGGGTCAGACTGAGGCTCCTGAGGTGGACGACTGGTTCAGGTGCGCGGAGGAGACATGGGAGGCCACCCATGTTCCCCTCCAGCGGGCCGCGCTGCGCCACAAAACCAGCGCGGACCGTCACGGCAGTGAGGCCCGATCGGGTCTGGCTCTTGACCCGAAACCTGCCCCTCCGCCTGCCTTGCCGGAATCTGGGTCCGCGGTTTGTGGGGCCGTTTAAAGTCCTGAGGAGAGTGAATGAGGTGTGTTACAGGTTACAGCTTCCCCCCGATTACCGAATTAACCCCTCGTTCCATGTGTCTCTCCTCAGGCCGGTAGTGGTTGGTCCGCTACAGGAATCTGAGGTACGGGAGGTTCCTCCGCCCCCTCTGGACATCGAGGGGGCCCCGGTGTACTCCGTTCGGTCCATCCTTGATTCGAGGCGTGGGGCGGGGGGCCTTCAATACCTCGTGGAGTGGGAGGGGTACGGTCCAGAGGAGAGGTGCTGGGTTCCGGTGGAGGACGTGTTGGACCCTGCAATGCTGCAGGAGTTCCACCGTCTCCGGCCGGATCGCCCTGCGCCTCGCCCTCCGGGTCGTCCCCGAGGCCGGTGTCGGCGCAGTGCTGGAGCCGCGTGTCAAGGGGGGGTACTGTCACGACTTCCACCGAAGACGGCTCCTCACCTTGTTCGGGCAGCGTGCGTTTTTTGATGCAGTTGCGTCCGTCTGTTGTTACTTCTGCCGATTAAAGTGTGCGCCTGATCACAACTCTCCGCTCTACTGCACCTGACTTCTTACCAGTAGCGCACGCTTGACAACTAGAGGAACTTGAGGGATGTAGACTAGAGAAACAGAGAAATGTAGACTAGAGATATGTAGACTAGGGGAACATGAGGGATGTAGACTAGATGAATAGAGCGATGAAAACTAGAGGAACAGAGGGTTGTAGACTAGAGCGATGAAAACTAGAGGAACAGAGGGTTGTAGACTAGAGGAACAGAGGGATGTAGACTAGAGGAACAGAGGGATGTAGACTAGAGGAACAGAGGGTTGTAGACTAGAGGAACAGAGGGATGTAGACTAGAGGAACAGAGGGATGTAGACTAGAGGGATGTAGACTAGAGGGATGTAGACTAGAGGGATGTAGACTAGAGGGATGTAGACTAGAGGAACAGAGGGATGTAGACTAGAGGAACATGAGGGATGTAGAATAGAGAAACAGAGGGATGTAGACTAGAGGATGTAGACTAGAGAAACAGAGGGATGTAGACTAGAGAAACAGAGGGATGTAGACTAGAGGAACAGAGGGATGTAGACTAGAAGGATGTAGACGAGAAGAACATGAGGGATGTAGAATAGAGAAACAGAGGGATGTAGACTAGAGACACATGAGGGATGTAGACTAGAAGGATGTAGACTAGATGAACAGAGGGATGTAGACTAGAAGGATGTAGACTAGAGACACTTGAGGGATGTAGACTAGAGGAACAGAGGGATGTAGACTAGAGGAACAGAGGGATGTAGACTAGAGGAACAGGGGGATGTAGACTAGAGGAACAGAGGGATGTAGACTAGAGGGATGTAGACTAGAGGAACAGAGGGATGTAGACTAGAGGAACAAAGGGATGTTGACTAGAGGAACAGAGGGATGTAGACTAGAGGGATGTAGACTAGAGGAACAGAGGGATGTAGACTAGAGGAACAGAGGGATGTAGACTAGAGGATGCAGACTAGAGGAACAGAGGGATGTAGACTAGAGGAACAGAGGGATGTAGACTAGAGCAACAGAGGGATGTAGACTAGAGCAACAGAGGGATATAGACTAGAGGAACAGAGGGATGTAGACTAGAGGAACAGAGGGATGTAGACTAGAGGAACAGAGGGATGTAGACTAGATGAACAGAGGGATGTAGACTAGAGGAACAGAGGGATATAGACTAGCGGGATGTAGACTAGAGGAACATGAGGGATGTAGACTAGAGGAACAGAGGGATGTAGACTAGAGGAACAGAGGGATGTAGACTAGAGGAACAGAGGGATGTAGACTAGATGAACAGAGGGATGTAGACTAGAGGAACAGAGGGCTGTAGACTAGAGCAACAGGGGGATGTAGACTAGAGGGATGTAGACTAGAGGAACAGAGGATGTAGACTAGAGCAACAGAGGGATGTAGACTAGAGGGATGTAGACTAGAGGAACAGAGGGATGTAGACTAGAGGAACAGAGGGATGTAGACTAGAGGAACAGAGGGATGTAGACTAGAGCAACAGAGGGATGTAGACTAGAGGAACAGAGGGATGTAGACTAGAGCAACAGAGGGATATAGACCAGAGGGATGTAGACTAGAGGGATGTAGACTAGAGGAACAGAGGGATGTAGACTAGAGGAACAGAGGGATGTAGACTAGAGGAACAGAGGGATGTAGACTAGAGGAACAGAGGGATGTAGACTAGAGGAACAGAGGGATGTAGACTAGAGCAACAGAGGGATATAGACTAGAGGAACAGAGGGATGTAGACTAGAGGAACAGAGGGATGTAGACTAGAGGAACAGAGGGATATAGACTAGCGGGATGTAGACTAGAGGAACATGAGGGATGTAGACTAGAGGAACAGAGGGATGTAGACTAGAGGAACAAAGGGATGTAGACTAGAGGAACAGAGGGATGTAGACTAGAGGAACAGAGGGATGTAGACTAGAAGGATGTAGACTAGAGACACTTGAAGGATGTAGACTAGAGGGATGTAGACTAGAGGGATGTAGACTAGAGGAACAGAGGGATGTAGACTAGAGGAACAGAGGGATGTAGACTAGAGGAACAGAGGGATGTAGACTAGAAGGATGTAGACTAGAGACACTTGAAGGATGTAGACTAGAGGGATGTAGACTAGAGGGATGTAGACTAGAGGAACAGAGGGATGTAGACTAGAGGAACAGAGGGCTGTAGACTAGAGGAACAGAGAGATGTAGACTAGAGGAACAGAGGGCTGTAGACTAGAGGAACAGAGGGATGTAGACTAGAGGAACAGAGGGATGTACACTAGAGGAACAGAGGGATGTAGACTAGAGGAACATGAGGGATATAGACTAGAGGCACTTGAGGGATGTAGACTAGAGGATGTAGACTAGATGAACAGAGGGATATAGACTAACGGGATGTAGACTAGAGCAACATGAGGGATGTAGACTAGAGGGATGTAGACTAGAGGAACAGAGGGATGTAGACTAGAGGGATGTAGACTAGAGGAAAAGAGGGATGTAGACTAGAGGCACTAGAAGGATGTAGACTAGATGAACAGAGGGATATAGACTAGCGGGATGTAGACTAGAGGAACAGAGGGATGTAGACTAGAGGAACAGAGGGATGTAGACTAGAGGCACTTGAGGGATGTAGAATAGAGGAACAAAGGGATGTAGACTAGAGGAACAGAGGGATGTAGACTAGGGGAACAGAGGGATGTAGACTAGAGGGATGTAGACTAGAGGGATGTAGACTAGAGGGATGTAGACTAGAGGGATGTAGACTAGAGCAACAGGGGGATGTAGACTAGAAGGATGTAGACTAGATGAACAGAGGGATGTAGACTAGAAGGATGTAGACTAGAGACACTTGAGGGATGTAGACTAGAGGAACAGAGGGATGTAGACTAGAGGAACAGAGGGATGTAGACTAGAGGAACAGGGGGATGTAGACTAGAGGAACAGAGGGATGTAGACTAGAGGGATGTAGACTAGAGGAACAGAGGGATGTAGACTAGAGGAACAAAGGGATGTTGACTAGAGGAACAGAGGGATGTAGACTAGAGGGATGTAGACTAGAGGAACAGAGGGATGTAGACTAGAGGAACAGAGGGATGTAGACTAGAGGATGCAGACTAGAGGAACAGAGGGATGTAGACTAGAGGAACAGAGGGATGTAGACTAGAGCAACAGAGGGATGTAGACTAGAGCAACAGAGGGATATAGACTAGAGGAACAGAGGGATGTAGACTAGAGGAACAGAGGGATGTAGACTAGAGGAACAGAGGGATGTAGACTAGATGAACAGAGGGATGTAGACTAGAGGAACAGAGGGATATAGACTAGCGGGATGTAGACTAGAGGAACATGAGGGATGTAGACTAGAGGAACAGAGGGATGTAGACTAGAGGAACAGAGGGATGTAGACTAGAGGAACAGAGGGATGTAGACTAGATGAACAGAGGGATGTAGACTAGAGGAACAGAGGGCTGTAGACTAGAGCAACAGGGGGATGTAGACTAGAGGGATGTAGACTAGAGGAACAGAGGATGTAGACTAGAGCAACAGAGGGATGTAGACTAGAGGGATGTAGACTAGAGGAACAGAGGGATGTAGACTAGAGGAACAGAGGGATGTAGACTAGAGGAACAGAGGGATGTAGACTAGAGCAACAGAGGGATGTAGACTAGAGGAACAGAGGGATGTAGACTAGAGCAACAGAGGGATATAGACCAGAGGGATGTAGACTAGAGGGATGTAGACTAGAGGAACAGAGGGATGTAGACTAGAGGAACAGAGGGATGTAGACTAGAGGAACAGAGGGATGTAGACTAGAGGAACAGAGGGATGTAGACTAGAGGAACAGAGGGATGTAGACTAGAGCAACAGAGGGATATAGACTAGAGGAACAGAGGGATGTAGACTAGAGGAACAGAGGGATGTAGACTAGAGGAACAGAGGGATATAGACTAGCGGGATGTAGACTAGAGGAACATGAGGGATGTAGACTAGAGGAACAGAGGGATGTAGACTAGAGGCACAAAGGGATGTAGACTAGAGGAACAGAGGGATGTAGACTAGAGGAACAGAGGGATGTAGACTAGAAGGATGTAGACTAGAGACACTTGAAGGATGTAGACTAGAGGGATGTAGACTAGAGGGATGTAGACTAGAGGAACAGAGGGATGTAGACTAGAGGAACAGAGGGATGTAGACTAGAGGAACAGAGGGATGTAGACTAGAAGGATGTAGACTAGAGACACTTGAAGGATGTAGACTAGAGGGATGTAGACTAGAGGGATGTAGACTAGAGGAACAGAGGGATGTAGACTAGAGGAACAGAGGGCTGTAGACTAGAGGAACAGAGAGATGTAGACTAGAGGAACAGAGGGCTGTAGACTAGAGGAACAGAGGGATGTAGACTAGAGGAACAGAGGGATGTACACTAGAGGAACAGAGGGATGTAGACTAGAGGAACATGAGGGATATAGACTAGAGGCACTTGAGGGATGTAGACTAGAGGATGTAGACTAGATGAACAGAGGGATATAGACTAACGGGATGTAGACTAGAGCAACATGAGGGATGTAGACTAGAGGGATGTAGACTAGAGGAACAGAGGGATGTAGACTAGAGGGATGTAGACTAGAGGAAAAGAGGGATGTAGACTAGAGGCACTAGAAGGATGTAGACTAGATGAACAGAGGGATATAGACTAGCGGGATGTAGACTAGAGGAACAGAGGGATGTAGACTAGAGGAACAGAGGGATGTAGACTAGAGGCACTTGAGGGATGTAGAATAGAGGAACAAAGGGATGTAGACTAGAGGAACAGAGGGATGTAGACTAGGGGAACAGAGGGATGTAGACTAGAGGGATGTAGACTAGAGGGATGTAGACTAGAGGGATGTAGACTAGAGGGATGTAGACTAGAGCAACAGGGGGATGTAGACTAGAGGGATGTAGACTAGAGGAACAGAGGATGTAGACTAGAGGAACAGAGGGATGTAGACTAGAGGGATGTAGACTAGAGGAACAGAGGGATGTAGACTAGAGGATGTAGACTAGAGGAACAGAGGGATGTAGACTAGAGGAACAGAGGGATGTAGACTAGAGCAACAGAGGGATGTAGACTAGAGCAACAGAGGGATATAGACTAGAGGAACAGAGGGATGTAGACTAGAGGAACAGAGGGATGTAGACTAGAGGAACAGAGGGATGTAGACTAGATGAACAGAGGGATGTAGACTAGAGGAACAGAGGGATATAGACTAGCGGGATGTAGACTAGAGGAACAGAGGGATGTAGACTAGAGGAACAGAGGGATGTAGACTAGAGGAACAGAGGGATGTAGACTAGAGGAACAGAGGGATGTAGACTAGAGGAACAGAGGGCTGTAGACTAGAGGAACAGAGGGATGTAGACTAGAAGGATGTAGACTAGAGCAACAGAGGGATGTAGACTAGAGGAACAGAGGGATGTAGACTAGAGGAACATGAGGGATATAGACTAGAGGAACAGAGGGATGTAGACTAGAGGAACAGAGGGATATAGACTAGAGGCACTTGAGGGATGTAGACTAGAGGATGTAGACAAGATGAACAGAGGGATATAGACTAACGGGATGTAGACTAGAGCAACATGAGGGATGTAGACTAGAGGGATGTAGACTAGAGGAACAGAGGGATGTAGACTAGAGGAACAGAGGGATGTAGACTAGAGGCACTAGAAGGATGTAGACTAGATGAACAGAGGGATATAGACTAGCGGGATGTAGACTAGAGGAACAGAGGGATGTAGACTAGAGGAACAGAGGGATGTAGACTAGAGGCACTTGAGGGATGTAGACTAGAGGAACAAAGGGATGTAGACTAGAAGGATGTAGACTAGAGCAACAGAGGGATGTAGACTAGAAGGATGTAGACTAGAGACACTTGAGGGATGTAGACTAGAGACACTTGAGGGATGTAGAATAGAGGAACAGAGGGATATAGACTAGAGGAACAGAGGGATATAGACTAGAGGAACAGAGGGATATAGACTAGAGGAACAGAGGGATGTAGACTAGAGGAACAGAGGGATGTAGACTAGAGGAACAGAGGGATGTAGACTAGAGGGATGTAGACTAGAGGAACAGAGGGATGTAGACTAGAGGAACAGAGGGATGTAGACTAGAGGATGTAGACTAGAGGAACAGAGGGATGTAGACTAGAGGAACAGAGGGATGTAGACTAGAGCAACAGAGGGATGTAGACTAGAGCAACAGAGGGATATAGACTAGAGGAACAGAGGGATGTAGACTAGAGGAACAGAGGGATGTAGACTAGAGGAACAGAGGGATGTAGACTAGATGAACAGAGGGATGTAGACTAGAGGAACAGAGGGATATAGACTAGCGGGATGTAGACTAGAGGAACATGAGGGATGTAGACTAGAGGAACAGAGGGATGTAGACTAGAGGAACAGAGGGATGTAGACTAGAGGAACAGAGGGATGTAGACTAGATGAACAGAGGGATGTAGACTAGAGGAACAGAGGGATGTAGACTAGAGGAACAGAGGGATGTAGACTAGAGCAACAGGGGGATGTAGACTAGAGGGATGTAGACTAGAGGAACAGAGGATGTAGACTAGAGCAACAGAGGGATGTAGACTAGAGGGATGTAGACTAGAGGAACAGAGGGATGTAGACTAGTGGAAAAGAGGGATGTAGACTAGAGCAACAGAGGGATGTAGACTAGAGGAACAGAGGGATGTAGACTAGAGCAACAGAGGGATATAGACTAGAGGGATGTAGACTAGAGGAACAGAGGGATGTAGACTAGAGGAACAGAGGGATGTAGACTAGAGGAACAGAGGGATATAGACTAGAGGGATGTAGACTAGAGGGATGTAGACTAGAGGAACAGAGGGATGTAGACTATAGCAACAGAGGGATATAGACTAGAGGGATGTAGACTAGAGGGATGTAGACTAGAGGAACAGAGGGATGTAGACTAGAGGAACAGAGGGATGTAGACTAGAGCAACAGAGGGATGTAGACTAGAGGAACAGAGGGATGTAGACTAGAGCAACAGAGGGATGTAGACTAGAGGAACAGAGGGATGTAGACTAGAGGAACAGAGGGATGTAGACTAGAGCAACAGGGGGATGTAGACTAGAGGGATGTAGACTAGAGGAACAGAGGATGTAGACTAGAGCAACAGAGGGATGTAGACTAGAGGGATGTAGACTAGAGGAACAGAGGGATGTAGACTAGAGGAACAGAGGGATGTAGACTAGAGGAACAGAGGGATGTAGACTAGAGCAACAGAGGGATGTAGACTAGAGGAACAGAGGGATGTAGACTAGAGGAACAGAGGGATGTAGACTAGAGGCACTAGAAGGATGTAGACTAGATGAACAGAGGGATATAGACTAGCGGGATGTAGACTAGAGGAACAGAGGGATGTAGACTAGAGGAACAGAGGGATGTAGACTAGAGGCACTTGAGGGATGTAGACTAGAGGAACAAAGGGATGTAGACTAGAAGGATGTAGACTAGAGCAACAGAGGGATGTAGACTAGAAGGATGTAGACTAGAGACACTTGAGGGATGTAGACTAGAGACACTTGAGGGATGTAGAATAGAGGAACAGAGGGATATAGACTAGAGGAACAGAGGGATATAGACTAGAGGAACAGAGGGATATAGACTAGAGGAACAGAGGGATATAGACTAGAGGAACAGAGGGATGTAGACTAGAGGAACAGAGGGATGTAGACTAGAGGAACAGAGGGATGTAGACTAGAGGGATGTAGACTAGAGGAACAGAGGGATGTAGACTAGAGGAACAGAGGGATGTAGACTAGAGGATGTAGACTAGAGGAACAGAGGGATGTAGACTAGAGGAACAGAGGGATGTAGACTAGAGCAACAGAGGGATGTAGACTAGAGCAACAGAGGGATATAGACTAGAGGAACAGAGGGATGTAGACTAGAGGAACAGAGGGATGTAGACTAGAGGAACAGAGGGATGTAGACTAGATGAACAGAGGGATGTAGACTAGAGGAACAGAGGGATATAGACTAGCGGGATGTAGACTAGAGGAACATGAGGGATGTAGACTAGAGGAACAGAGGGATGTAGACTAGAGGAACAGAGGGATGTAGACTAGAGGAACAGAGGGATGTAGACTAGATGAACAGAGGGATGTAGACTAGAGGAACAGAGGGATGTAGACTAGAGGAACAGAGGGATGTAGACTAGAGCAACAGGGGGATGTAGACTAGAGGGATGTAGACTAGAGGAACAGAGGATGTAGACTAGAGCAACAGAGGGATGTAGACTAGAGGGATGTAGACTAGAGGAACAGAGGGATGTAGACTAGTGGAACAGAGGGATGTAGACTAGAGCAACAGAGGGATGTAGACTAGAGGAACAGAGGGATGTAGACTAGAGCAACAGAGGGATATAGACTAGAGGGATGTAGACTAGAGGAACAGAGGGATGTAGACTAGAGGAACAGAGGGATGTAGACTAGAGGAACAGAGGGATATAGACTAGAGGGATGTAGACTAGAGGGATGTAGACTAGAGGAACAGAGGGATGTAGACTATAGCAACAGAGGGATATAGACTAGAGGGATGTAGACTAGAGGGATGTAGACTAGAGGAACAGAGGGATGTAGACTAGAGGAACATGAGGGATGTAGACTAGAGCAACAGAGGGATGTAGACTAGAGGAACAGAGGGATGTAGACTAGAGCAACAGAGGGATGTAGACTAGAGGAACAGAGGGATGTAGACTAGAGGAACAGAGGGATGTAGACTAGAGCAACAGGGGGATGTAGACTAGAGGGATGTAGACTAGAGGAACAGAGGATGTAGACTAGAGCAACAGAGGGATGTAGACTAGAGGGATGTAGACTAGAGGAACAGAGGGATGTAGACTAGAGGAACAGAGGGATGTAGACTAGAGGAACAGAGGGATGTAGACTAGAGCAACAGAGGGATGTAGACTAGAGGAACAGAGGGATGTAGACTAGAGCAACAGAGGGATATAGACTAGAGGGATGTAGACTAGAGGAACAGAGGGATGTAGACTAGAGGAACAGAGGGATGTAGACTAGAGGAACAGAGGGATATAGACTAGAGGGATGTAGACTAGAGGGATGTAGACTAGAGGAACAGAGGGATGTAGACTAGAGCAACAGAGGGATATAGACTAGAGGGATGTAGACTAGAGGGATGTAGACTAGAGGAACAGAGGGATGTAGACTAGAGCAACAGAGGGATGTAGACTAGAGGAACAGAGGGATGTAGACTAGAGCAACAGAGGGATGTAGACTAGAGGAACAGAGGGATGTAGACTAGAGGCTGTAGACTAGATGAACAGAGGGATGTAGACTAGAGGGATGTAGACTAGAGGAACAGAGGGATGTAGACTAGAGGAACATGAGGGATATAGACTAGAGGGATGTAGACTAGAGGGATGTAGACTAGAGGAACAGAGGGATGTAGACTAGAGGAACAGAGGGATGTAGACTAGAGGAACAGAGGGCTGTAGACTAGAGGAACAGAGGGATGTAGACTAGAGGAACAGAGGGATGTAGACTAGAGCAACAGAGGGATGTAGACTAGAGGAACAGAGGGATGTAGACTAGAGGAACAGAGTGATGTAGACTAAAGGGATGTAGACTAGAGGAACAGAGGGATATAGACTAGAGGCACTTGAGGGATGTAGACTAGAGGATATAGACTAACGGGATGTAGACTAGAGCAACATGAGGGATGTAGACTAGAGGGATGTAGACTAGAGGAACAGAGGGATGTAGACTAGAGGGATGTAGACTAGAGGAACAGAGGGATGTAGACTAGAGGCACTAGAAGGATGTAGACTAGATGAACAGAGGGATATAGACTAGCGGGATGTAGACTAGAGGAACATTAGGGATATAGACTAGAGGGCTGTAGACTAGATGAACAGAGGGATGTAGACTAGAGGAAGAGAGGGATGTAGACTAGAGGGATATAGACTAGAGGAACAGAGGGATGTAGACTAGAGGAACAGAGGGATGTAGACTAGAGCAACAGAGGGATATAGACTAGAGGAACAGAGGGATGTAGACTAGAGGGATGTAGACTAGATGAACAGAGGGATATAGACTAGAGGGCTGTAGACTAGAGGAACAGAGGGATATAGACTAGAGGAACAGAGGGATGTAGACTAGAGGAACAGAGGGATGTAGACTAGAGGAACAGAGGGATGTAGACTAGAGGAACAGAGGGATGTAGACTAGAGGAACAGAGGGATATAGACTAGATGAACAGAGGGATGTAGACTAGAGGAACAGAGGGATGTAGACTAGAGGAACAGAGGGATGTAGACTAGAGGAACAGAGGGATATAGACTAGAGGGATGTAGACTAGAGCAACAGAGGGATGTAGACAATATGAACAGAGGGATATAGACTAGCGGGATGTAGACTAGAGGAACAGAGGGATATAGACTAGAGGGATGTGGACTAGAGGAACAGAGGGATGTAGACTAGAGGAACAGAGGGATGTAGACTAGAGGATGTAGACTAGAGGAACAGAGGGATATAGACTAGAGGGCTGTAGACTAGAGGAACAGAGGGATATAGACTAGAGGGATGTAGACGAGAAATTTGGTCAAATGGAATAAAGTCCCCGGCTATTGGGAGCACCGCCTCTGGGTGAGTGTTTTCTTGTTTGCTTATGGCAGAATACAGCTCATTCAATGCTGTCTAAGTTCCAGCCTCTGACTGTGGGGGTATGTAAACAGCTACGAAAAATAGTGTGGTCTACAGCTTATCATGAGATACTCTACCTCAGGCGAACAATAGCTGGAGACTTCCTTAGATATCGTGCACCAGCTGTTATTTACAAAAATACATAGTCCGCCGCCCCTTTTCTTACCAGACGCCGCTGTTCTATCCTGCCGGTGTAGCGTTTAACCTCTCTAGGGGGTGTGGGACGCTACCGTCCCACCTGGCCAACATCCAGTGAAAGTGCAGAGCGCCAAATTCAAAAACAGAAATACTCATTATAAAAATTCATGAAACGCACAAGTGTTATACATCGGTTTAAAGATTAACTTCTTGTTAATCCAACCATGGTGTCAGATTTCAAAAATACTTTACGGCGAAAGCAACCTATGCGATTATCTGAGAACAGCGCCCAGCAGACAAATCATTACAAACAGTAACCAGCCAAGTAGATGAGTAACAAAAGTGAGAAATAGCGATAAAATTAATCACTTACCTTTGATGATCTTCATATGGTTGCACTGCCAAGACTCCATGTTACACAATAAATGTTTGTTTTGTTCGATAAAGTCCCTCTATATTCAAAAACCTCAGTTTTGTTGGTGCGTTTTGTTCAGTAATCCATTGGAACAAAGCGGTCACAACAGACAGACGAAAAATCTAAAAAGTACCATAAAGGTTCGTAGAAACATGTCAAACAATGTTTATAATCAATCCTCAGGTTGTTTTTGTCATAAATAATCGATCATATTTCAACCGGACAATAGCTTCGTCAATAGAAAAGGAAAAACAAGAAAGGCACGCTCCCGGTCACGCGCAAGACTCATGTCTGGAAATTTCCACTGTCCTCTCATTGAAAGTGGCCTTTCACAATGCCTAAAGACTGGCCACATGTAGTGGAAGCCATAGGGATCGTGAACTGGGTCATAAGTCTTTGTATGGTGGATAGGCTTTCAATGGAAAAACAGGCATTTGAAAATAATAGCACTTCCTGGATGGATTTTCCTCAGGTTTTCTCCTGCCATATCAGTTCTGTTATACTCACAGACATTATTTTAACAGTTTTGGAAACTTTAGAGTGTTGTCTATCCAAACCTACCAATTATAAGCCTTTCCTAGCTTCTGGACCTGAGTAGCAGGCAGTTTACTTTAGGCACGCTTTTCATCCAAAATTCCAAATGCTGCCCCTACCCTAATGAGGTTAACCAGTCAGCTGTATGTTGATAGTGTCGTCGTTCAGCCATGACTCCGTGAAGCATAAGATGTTACAGTTTTTAATGTCCCATTGGTAGTTTAATCTTCCGTGTAGCTCGTCGATTTTATTCTCCAAAGATTGCACATTTGTAAGCAGAATGGAGGAAAGTGGGGGTTTATTTGATCGCCTATGAATTCTCACATGGCAGCCCGCCTTTTGACCCCTTTTTCTCCGCCTCATCTTCGTGCAAATCGCGGGGATCTGGGCCTGTTCCTTAGAAAGCAGTATATCCTTCATGTCAGGCTCGTCAGAGTCGTGAAAGGAAAAAAAGGATTCTGCTAGTCCATGGTGAGTAATCACAGTCCTGATGTCTAGAATTTATTTTGGGTCATAAGAGACGGTAGTGGAAACATTATGTACAAAATAAGTAAAAAAAAAAAAGTTACAAACAACGCAAATAAACAAACAAAAAAAAACAATAGGTTGGGGACACGTAAAACGTCTGGCTTCTCCCCGACGCCATCTTACATCATCTCCAGTGAATAATATACTGTGCTTTCTACTATACAGTGACAGCAGTGGTATATTCACTATATTGTAATGTGGTGGTAAATATGAAGTATACTTAGTATACAGTATTATGGATTTTATCAATATTCAGCAGACAACAAACCGTCTCCCACCCTGATGTACTCTACATGTAGTCTAATGTAATGACATGTTTTCCATCTTACATTAGCTAGTACTGTAGGCCCTTGGGGACCCAGTCATCCATACACACATTACACAGTACACAAACCCAAAGATCCACAGTCACTGCATGGCTTAGCACAGTTTCTCTGGACCCCAGCAAAGTCGAAGTTTTCCTCCCCTCCCTAAAAGAAATGATCTAATGCGTCAGCCACTCACAAAGTATAGATTACTGATCGCTGTCCATGGTTGTGAAATTGCAACGTCTAGGCAGCTGCCTATCAATCGGCTTTCAGATTATGTGGTGCTAGTACTTGTAGTAGCCTATAGCTTTGATTTAATGGATACAGTGGCTTGTGAAAGTATTCACCCCCCTTGGCATTTTTCCTATTTTGTTGCCTTACAACCTGGAATTAAAATAGATTTTTTTGAGGGTTTGTATCATTTGATTTACACAACATGCCTACCACTTTGAAGATGCAAAATATTTTTTATTGTAAAACAAACAAGAAATAAGACAAAAAAAACAGAAAACTTGAGCGTGCATAACTATTCACCCCCCCCCCCCCCCGAAGTCAATACTTTGTAGAGCCACCTTTTGCAGCAATTACAGCTGCCAGTCTAAGCTTGGCACATCTAGCCACTGGGTTTTTTGCCCATTCTTCAAGGCAAAACTGCTCCAGCTCCTTCAAGTTGGATGGGTTCTGCTGGTGTACTGCGATCTTTAAGTCATACCACAGATTCACAATTGGATTGAGGTCTGGGCTTTGACTAGGCCATTTCAAGACATTTAAAGGTTTTCTCCTTAAACCACTCGAGTGTTGCTTTAGCAGTATGCTTAGGGTCATTGTCCTGCTGGAAGGTGAACCTCCATCCCAGTCTCAAATCTCTGGAAGACTGAAACAGGTTTCCCTCAAGAATTTCCCTGTATTTAGCACTGTCCATCATTCCTTCAATTCTGACCAGTTTCCCAGTTCCTGCCAATGAAAAACATCCCCACAGCAATGATGCTGCCACCACCATGCTTCACTGTGGGGATGGTATTCTCGGGGTGATGAGAGGTGTTGGGTTTGCGCCAGACATAGCGTTTTCCTTGATGGCCAAAAAGCTCAATTTTAGTCTCATCTGACCAGAGTACCTTCTTCCATATGTTTGGGGAGTCTCCCACATGCCTTTTGGCGAACACCAAACGTGTTTGCTTATTTTTTTTCTTTAAGCACTGGCTTTTTTTCTGGCCACTCTTCCGTAAAACAAAGGTCTGTGGAGTGTACGGCTTAAAGTGTTCCTATGGACAGATACTCCAATCTCCGCTGTGGAGCTTTGCAGCTCCTTCAGATTTATCTTTGGTCTCTTTGTTGCCTCTCTGATTAATGCCCTCCTTGCTTGGTCTGTGAGTTTTGGTGGGCGGTCCTCTCTTGGCAGGTTTGTTGTGGTGCCATATTCTTGAATTTTTTTACTAATGGATTTAATGGTGCTCCGTGGGATGTTCAAAGTTTCTGATATTTTTTTGTAACTCAACCCTGATCTGTACTTCTCCACAACTTTGTCCCTGACCTGTTTGGAGAGCTCCTTGGTCTTCATGGTGCCGCTTGCTTGGTGGTGCCCCTTGCTTAGTGGTGTTGCAGACTCTGGGGCCTTTCAGAACAGGTGTATATATACTGAGATCATGTGACACTTAGATTGCACACAGGTGGACTTTATTTAACTAATTATGTGACTTCTGAAGGTAATTGGTTGCAACAGATCTTATTTAGGGGCTTCATAGCAAAGGGGGTGAATACATATGCACGCACCACTTTTCCGGGGGTTTTTTTCTCTAATTATCTGAAACAAGTAATTTTTTTCATTTCACTTCACCAATTTGGAATATTTTGTGTTCGTCCATGACATGAAATCCAAATAAAAATCCATTTAAATTACAGGTTGTAATGCAACAATATAGGAAAAACACCAAGGGGGATGAATCCTTTTGCAAGGCAATGTACATGTTTAGTCTTCTCATGCTAAGCCTAAAGTTTATGTTCCACGAAACTATAAGCCTACGGTGTTGCAATGCTGCTATTTAGAATGCTGGCTGGTGGTAATAATGTATTTACTTGTTCAGTAATTAAAGTGTGAAATTCAAACATTGCCGAATGTAAATTGAATTTTCGTGTCAACAGCATACTAATCAGTAACAAACAGATTTTTTGTCCTGTATTAGCCATCCTGTCGCTCTCTTGCAGTTTGGATACAAAGTTTGTGCTGCTTAAAACCTGTTGAGGACAGACGTTCCGCTAGCGGAACCCCGTTCTGCCAGCGGGACCCCTAGCCAACAGCCAATGGAATAGCAGGGCGCGAAATACAAAACAACAAAAATACCATAATTCAATTTTCTCAAACAATCAACTATTTTACACCATTTTAAAGATAAGACTCTCGTTAATCCAACCACATTGTCCGATTTCAAAAAGGCTTTACAGCGAAAGCATAACATTAGATTATGTTAGGACATCAACTTGACAAGAAAACCACACAGCCATTTTCCAAGCAAGGAGAGAAATCAGAAAAACCAGAAATACAGCTAAAATTAATCACTAACCTTTGATGATCTTCATCAGATGACACTCCCAGGACTCAATGTTAAACAATACATGTATGTTTTGTTCGATAAAGTTCATATTTATATCCAAAAACCCCATTTTACATTGGCGCGTGATGTTCAGAAAATATATTGCCTCCCAAAACTTCCAGTGAATGAGCACATCAATTTACAGAAATACTCATCATAAACGTTGATAGACTTTACGACAGTTATTGAAAGAATTATAGATACACTTCTCCTTAATGCAACCGCTGTGTCAGATTTCAAAATAGCTTTACGGCGAAAGCACATTTTTCAATATTCTGAGTACAGAGCTCAGCCATCAAAGCAAGCTATACAGTTACCAGCCAAGTTCTGGAGTCAACTAAACCCAAAAAAGGTATTATAAATCTTCCCTTACCTTTGCTGATCTTCGTCGGAATGCACTCCCAGGACTCCCACTTCAACAAGAAATGTTATTTTTGTTCGAAAAACTCCATATTTATGTCCAAATACCTCCTTTTGTTTGTGCGTTCAGATCACTATCCAAAGGCATAACGTGCGAGCGTAAAACCAGAGACATAAAGTCAAAATGTTCCATTTTTTCCAAACATGTCAAACGATATTTACAATCAATCCTTAGGGTCTTTTTATCATAAAACTTCGATAATATTCCAACCGGACAATAGCGTATTCATTACAGAGGAAAAAGAAGGAGCGGCGCGCCAGCGTGCTCGCGCAGTAAACAACTCACTGGTCCCAGGCAGTCCACTGATCGACTGAGCTCCTATTCTCTGCCCAGTAACAGTAGAAGCATGAAACAAGGTTCTAAAGACTGTTGACAGCCAATGGAAGCCTTAGGAAGTGCAATATGACCCCACAGACACTGTATGTTTCGATAGGGATTAGAAAGAAAAACTACAAGCCTCAGATTTCCCACTTCCTGGTTGGATTCTTCTCAGGTTTTTGCCTGCCATATGAGTTCTGTTATACTCACAGACATCATTCAAACAGTTTTAGAAACTTCAGAGTGCTGTCTATCCAAATCTGCAAATATTTGACTCTGGGCCCGAGTAGCAGGCAGTTTACTCTGGGCACGCTTTTCATCCGAACGTGAAAATACTGCCCCCTATCCCGAACAGGTTACTAAAACCAGTATTTAGCTGAAAACCTATTTATATTACACATTGGTACTCGGACTCCACCCAGTCGGGGCTATCCGTCTCATCACTCGCAGACTTCAAGCCGTCTGCACGCTTCTTCTATAAAGTCTTTGTTGTCATTAAATGAGATGGCTCGTTTTCATGCATTTTTTTGTTGTTGAAAAATGCTGCACCGAAGATCTTAGTCAGATGTAAAAATGCATGACTAAGATCTCTTTGGCAAAAACGTCAAAATTAATAACACATTTCTTATCTTAGATTAATTCTCAAAAAGGACAAACAGTACTATTGCCGCTTTTTTTCTAGTTTTTCAAGCAAAGGTCTTTTAAGGAAGTATGACTTTACCAGTGTTCACAGAAGGAGTCACGCTCATGAGCGCTGCTGGGTCTCTGCAGTCACCAGATTGTTTTCTGGGAGAGGACGGTGAGGAGAAGAGGGCCGGCACTCTCACTAGAGCAACTGTCACTATTCTCGTGGAGAGGAAGAAGAGGAGGAGCAAGGCCACTGTCATTGTCGGGCCCGTGCAGTGAGATCTGTGTTGGGACTGGGTGGCTGCCTACAGTACTAGCGTCCACCTGCGATGGTGTTTCGTCAGTCGAGGACAAGGTGGTAGCTTTGCTGATGTAGCCATCTTCGGTAATTTCGCACGAGCTTGATCAGATAAAGCTTTTTTGCATCGTTTTTGTGCACCTCTTGGTATGTCCTTTTGTTCGTCCATCTTGAACAACGCACTCACTCTCCATCCGAGTCCGACCTGATTTACCTAACTTTTTAAAAACTTGATAGCCCATTAGGTGAAGAGGCAGAGGAGGGCTGCATCCTGCGCCGCCGAGTAATAGGCTAATTAGATGCATGAAAACAATATTGTCTGTCTGACTCACCTACTACCCATGTAGATTGGACAACAAACACTTCCCTTGCTACATGTGGAAATGAAACAGGGCTACTGTCAAAATTCTTTTTTTTTTTTGACATAGGTGTGAGATGAAGGGCCCATGAGCCCCCCAGCCTTACGGGGTCTGCGGGGTTCCCCTACTCCAGTGTCCATGGTCCTACAGGCTATAACAGGATGCAGTGACATTCTGCCAACAGTGTCTGGGGAATGGTGGTCTCATGCTACTGAGGCCCTGAAAGCTGATTCATATTTCCTCGACGTTCATGTGCAGTTTTATGTCAGATTCAGACTAGCATTTTTTTCCACCTTCACTGAACTATTCAATTAACAACCGACGGCTCTGTCTTGGCCTGCAGGGCTGGGTCTCAGGATAATTTATTTGGTTTGACTTTATTTTGGGTTTTGTTGGGTGATTTGTGAAGAATAACAGCCTCGGCATCCGAGGGGGTGGAAAGGGAGCAAGATGGTTTGTGTGTGTGTGTGTGTGTGTGTGTGTGTGTGTGTGTGTGTGTGTGTGTGTGTGTGTGTGTGCGTCCTCCCTCCTCCTCAGGTTGCAGATGTTATGGAGATTTATGAGCCATCATCCTCCAGGTATTGATGAGGAATCACGTTGAATTAAGTGTGTCTGTGCGAGAATGTGTTTTTGTGTACGTGTGTGCACAAGTGTGCACAAGCGTGTGTGTGTGTGAATGCATGCGGATTCGTGGGTAAGGAAGGATACACAAGGTGAGCGAGTGTAAAGTGTGGGTGTGTGACATGTGAATCTAACTGTATGTGACGTCCCATCGTACCTCATATCACTCATTTTGAGGATATGTCTCCTGTTGCATCCAAAACATTGCCAAACCGTGTCACCTGTGGCAATGCAAGCATTAACCCACAGAGAGCTGCACGGCTATAGTACTCATAAGTCAGTGTCTTTTGAGAGGCCATTCCACACTTGATGAGTGGACTCTTAAGCTGAACAAGGACACAGAGCAGAAGACAGTGTTCCCCACCAACTGTGACTGTTCACCCCAACTCTAATGTGTTAACTGCTAGTGTTTACCACCCACACACACACACTACAAGGGTAAATGTGATCCGTCTTTTCTCTTCATACAAAGGGATGAAATTAAACTCATCGCTCACATAGACCGAACCATTACACTCATTGATTACCAAACAGACCCAGAAAGGGGACATAATTCATCTCCCCAATCTGCAGCCTAAACTCTTGTTTCAGAATGACAGCTATATGTGAAATTTCTGATACAGAATCTTAATTTGATCAGTATTTTCTACTATACAGAAAAAAAGCAGGAAGGGAAAGGAAGTATCTAGTCAGTTGCACAACTTAATGCGTTCAACCGAAATTTGTCTTCCACATTTAACCCAATCCTTCTGAATCAGAGAGGTGCGGGGAACTGCCTTAATCGACGTCATCGGCGCTCGGGGAGCAGTTGTGGTGGGGGTTAACTGCCTTGCTCAAGGGCAGAATGGACCGTTTGTCCACCTTGCTGGCTCGGTGATTTGAACAAGCAACCTTTCGGTTACTGTCCCAACACTCTAACCGCTAGGCTACCTGCCGCCCCCAAATTCAAACTTGTAGTGTATTTGAGTTTTGAAAAGGCTCCTTAAGTTTGTAGTTTCTACTTTGAAACTTCAGACTTGATTTGCCCTTATGAAAAAAAGTATCAACCTCTACAGAAATGTCCATTAAAGAGACATTTCTAAAATGTTCAACTCCATATTCATCATCTCCAGCAACACCTCAACATCAACATATGTGAAAACCGCACGTTTCAATGTTTTGTAGTAAAAAAAGTTAAGAGGAAGATAAGTGTTTCCAATGGCATCATCGGTGTGCATCGTGTGATTTTAACCAGTTATGAGTAGGCGTTGGCTACTAATTGCCTGCTAATGATCTACTAATTGGTGATCACGTCATTGGACACACTTATCTTCCTCTTATCTCTTTTACTACAAAACATACTGTAGAAACACACCATTTTCCAACATGTTGATGTTGGGGTGGTAATGGAGATGATGAATATGAAGTTGAACATTTTAGACATTTCAGTTGATAATAATCCACCTAATAATTCACATTTCCTGTTGCTGCAGGATTATTTCCTGCTGTAGCAAACTGGTTCAAATTAAGATTCGACATTTGTAAGGTGTATTTTTCTTCTTCTTTATTTTCGTCATTGGTTTATTTCTTTATGCTGTGCTGATAAGTCGAGTGGCGCTCCAGAGTTGGACGGCGTTGTTTTCTCCACCCATCTCTCTCTCTCTCTCTCTCTCTCTCTCTCTCTCTCTCTCTCTCTCTCTCTCTCTCTCTCTCTCTCTCTCTCGTTGACCTTCAGATGACGGGGACACACCTGCGTAATGTGGCTGGCTGTGTTATCTCACTATGCTCCTCCAGCCGACAGCTTCTGCTTCCTCTCGCTGCTTATGGCCCTGCAGGAGCCGCCAGGCCCGGGCTCAGCCACTTCATTCCCCTCCCCTTGTGCTCAATTAGGAAAGAGACTATTTGTTCACATCCAGAAGGGTACACACAACAGCAGCGTTGGAGCTCTGGGAGGGAGAGACGAGCGAGGCCCACCCGACTGAGGAGAAGCTTAGCTCAGATCACATACCCTGCCTCGGGTCTTAATTAATCTGTCTCTTTATGAGGAATCTAGTTCCCCTCCTCTAGCCCTCTTATCATGCAGCCTTGAGCTTGGCAACATTAGGAGAGGACGGTGAGTGGTTGATGGTGTTTGGGTGGCTGGGGTTATTAAGACAACAAGCATCACCAGCTGTTCTCCAGATCGCAACTGTCTCCACGGTCTTAGGGTTTGTAGCACCCGCCGCGTTGCACAACCACAGTTACGACCGTCATCATAGCCCTCGTATCACAATGCGTAGGGAATTTTGCCAGTTAGCAAACGCTCTCCATACGACATCTTCCCGATGGATCGTGTATACATCGTGCCTACGTTGAGCAGACGCGCGCGTGTGTGTGTGTGTGTGTGTTATCTGGGATGTAGAGATGCGACCTGCCTCATTTATTGAATGTGACTCAAACAATAGAGAGCATTCATTTCAGCCATAATCAAACGCACAATATGCAATATACTGTATGCAAATAAACGACGTCAAGAAATAACACAGAGGAATTACAAGGTGTATTACCAGCAGCTCGGCAGGCGTATTAAGAGGCCTGTGTTGTTTTAATTACAGCCAGATAGCAGCAGGCAGAGATAACTTTGAGTGGCAGTCATCCCCTGTGTCTTATTACACTTCTGAGACTGACATTCACAAATGACTTCATGCTGTGTCCGCAGGCTGGATGGGTTCAGATTATGGATAGACGGGGGAAAGCTGGCATCCATTGACTTGCACAGAGAGTAGGCGGAAGGAAGATAGCATTGAGAGAGGAAAGAGGGGTTTTTACGACGCTGTGGCTTGGAATTAAAGAGAAAGTGATTGCTCTTACACTTGAACACTTCGGGAATGTAAATGATGTCTTTGTGAAGAATATGAGGGCATAAGTCTCAACGAATTATAAGGCTGCCAGTGGAGGCTGTGCAGTGATGGGAAATATTGATCCCATGGAGGATAACAGTATATTACTAGAACTGAGAAGTCATTGGTGGAAAACAGCAGATTTGTTTGGGTCATTCATGGAAATACATGCAGTTTCAGACAAAACTCTCTCTCTCTTTTTCACTGCTTGTCTTTTTCCTTGTTCCAGGAAACTCGTAATAAAGCCATCCTATTTCCCAGTACTGTTCTATTCCCCATTACTGCTCTATTCCCCATTACTGTTCTATTCCCCAGTACTGCTCTATTCCCCATTACTGCTCTATTCCCCAGTACTGCTCTAGTCCCCAGTACTGCTCTATTCCCCAGTACTGCTCTATTCCCCAGTACTGCTCTATTCCCCAGTACTGCTCTATTCCCCAGTACTGCTCTATTCCCCAGTACTGCTCTATTCCCCAGTACTGCTCTATTCCCCAGTACTGCTCTATTCCCCAGTACTGCTCTAGTCCCCAGTACTGTTCTATTCCCCAGTACTGCTCTAGTCCCCAGTACTGCTCTATTCCCCAGTACTGCTCTATTCCCCAGTACTGCTCTATTCCCCAGTACTGCTCTATTCCCCAGTACTGTTCTATTCCCCAGTACTGCTCTATTCCCCAGTACTGCTCTATTCCCCAGTACTGCTCTATTCCCCAGTACTGCTCTATTCCCCAGTACTGCTCTATTCCCCAGTACTGCTCTATTCCCCAGTACTGCTCTATTCCCCAGTACTGCTCTATTCCCCAGTACTGCTCTATTCCCCAGTACTGCTCTATTCCCCAGTACTGCTCTATTCCCCAGTACTGCTCTATTCCCCAGTACTGCTCTATTCCCCATTACTGCTCTATTCCCCAGTACTGCTCTATTCCCCAGTACTGCTCTATTCCCCAGTACTGCTCTAGTCCCCAGTACTGCTCTATTCCCCAGTACTGCTCTATTCCCCAGTACTGCTCTATTCCCCAGTACTGCTCTATTCCCCAGTACTGCTCTATTCCCCAGTACTGCTCTATTCCCCATTACTGTTCTATTCCCCAGTACTGCTCTATTCCCCAGTACTGCTCTATTCCCCATTACTGCTCTATTCCCCAGTACTGCTCTAGTCCCCAGTGCTGCTCTATTCCCCAGTACTGCTCTATTCCCCAGTACTGCTCTATTCCCCAGTACTGCTCTATTCCCCAGTACTGCTCTATTCCCCAGTACTGCTCTATTCCCCAGTACTGCTCTATTCCCCAGTACTGCTCTATTCCCCAGTACTGCTCTATTCCCCAGTACTGCTCTATTCCCCAGTACTGCTCTATTCCCCAGTACTGCTCTATTCCCCATTACTGCTCTATTCCCCAGTACTGCTCTATTCCCCAGTACTGCTCTATTCCCCAGTACTGCTCTATTCCCCAGTACTGCTCTATTCCCCAGTACTGCTCTATTCCCCAGTACTGCTCTATTCCCCAGTACTGCTCTATTCCCCAGTACTGCTTCCCCATTACTGTTCTATTCCCCAGTACTGCTCTAGTCCCCAGTACTGCTCTATTCCCCAGTACTGCTCTATTCCCCATTACTGCTCTATTCCCCAGTACTGCTCTATTCCCCAGTACTGCTCTATTCCCCAGTACTGCTCTATTCCCCAGTACTGCTCTATTCCCCAGTACTGCTCTATTCCCAAGTACTGCCGTTCGCACTAAGCAGACCTCCTAACTCCTTCTCCTGTGGTATTGATGGTTGTCCTGTTTGATGCTAATGCCTTTTAAACCCAATGTCCACTTCAAATGTCCCCACTTTTCTTCAAATCCAGCTCCTCATTTCTCTTAATTACAATCATCACTGGGCTGGATCGGCTACGTTCAGGTCTCAGTGTGTGCTTATGGTACTATGGCTGGTTTTCACCATAGCAACTGTTCCAATGAGTCAATTACTCCTGCACACACACACACACACACAGAGAGAGACAGAGAGAGAGAGAGAGGAGAGAGAGAGAGAGAGAGAGAGAGAGAAGAGAGAGAGAGAGAGAGAGAGAGAGAGAGAGAGAGAGAGAGAGAGACCTGTAGGACTTGACACCTGTGATTTGTATTTGTATTTATTATGGATCCCCATTACTTCCTGCCAAGGCAGCAACTACTCTTCCTGGGGTCCGGCAAAATTAAGTCAGTTATACAATTTTGAAAACATTACAATACATTCGTTCCACAATTCACAACACACGAAGTGTGTTAGTAGTGGGTCAGGTGCTGTTTGGATTCTAGTTACTCCCTCAGGCATCTGTGAATGAGCTGCTTCTCAGGTCAGTCTCCTCCTCAACTCTCACACCAGTCTGTGATCCACACTATCAAAACCAAATGGGTCCTCACTATGACGCATTTCTGGGTTAATACAGGAGTGAGATATTCTGTAGCAACTGACAATGTCAGTGTTCATTAAAGGTGTCGAGAAATGTTATTTCTACGGGTTGAATTAGAAAAGAGGAGCGCATGTTCTCTAAGAGCCAGCCCATTATGAAGGCAGTGCTGCCAACTCACAGAAATCTATTTCATAATTATTCGCCATGGAGTGGCCTCAGTGTTGATCGGAGTTAACTCATAGACACTATTTTAATTGTTACATTTCTCAATCATGCAAAATGTCTTGCGAATGGAACCGATTATCCAATTCCAAAAACCATTTTCATATTCATCTGAGAGACTGTTCACAAAGAGAGACTGTTCACACTGCCTGCCCTATTAGTGTGACTTTCACAATGTGGCAGTTTTAAAGCTCAGAGCTACAACCCATCTCAACCTTTTGGTCAAAAATGTGTGTTGCATAAAACTGTCCTAATTAATGTTTCACCCTGAACCCTTGGCCCTCTACCAACTATTAGAGCAGTGTTCTTTTGGGAGGGTTTGTCTCTATGTTTTTGAGGGCATACTTTTGTGTGTGTGTGTGTTAAGGCCCCTGTGGCGATCGTCATCCCCTGCTGTCCTTTTCTCTCTGGCAGAGCGCAGCAGGGAGGCTGGGGCTTCAGCCCTGAGCGTTCATTTCACTGGGCTGTCTGGACCAATCACAGCCAAACACCATCCCCCTAACCAAACACACGCACAGAGACAAAAAGAAAACAATCGATTCTCTATTCAAGCTGTGTCTGTGTTTAAACTGAAGCCTTGTGCACAAAGCAAAGCACTTTCCCTTAGCTTTAAACATAACAGTATGAATTATTCCCTGCAGAGTTATTAAAGAATTTTCGATTCACATTAAATCATCATAGCTGGCCAGTGGCTAGATACTGTATGAAATTGTACAATGATCCAGCTACTTCTGTCTGTTGAGGTGAGCACTTCAAGTGTTGTGTACTGAATCTGTTATGATGTCCGTTCTCACTCACACCTCCTGCTTGGTTCCCTGTGACCGGCCAAGCGTTGAGTTATCTTGAACTCCCAGCTTCCTGTCACTCTGCGGTTCAGCAGGAAGTGATGGTGTGAATGCCGCTCGTTGAGAAGTCAGAGTTGCTTACATGCGCTATCTGAGAAACGTATTAATCTCTATGTGCTCAGGAACGCCAAGCGACAGCCTGGGAAATCTGGAACCTCAGTGGATTTCCGTCAGCAGAGTGTAACATTTGTCACACGAGGGAGGGGGGGTTCGCTGGTGGGGGAAACTGCCAGCGTTTCATTCCCCTCAGTCGGTCCTTTCCCTCCTGACTGCACCAAAGGCAACACGAGTCCCACGGATGATTAATTAGTTAATTTATGAGGCCATTCCCTAGTTCTCTAAAGAACTTTGTTGGAACCCTGTTTTTGCCTGATGATGGCTGATTTTGGAGTATCAAAATGATAGGTGTTACATTAAAGAGGAACTCGCTACTTAAATCTTAGTTTCAAGCTGACTGCTGCGAATCTGATGAAACAGAGACTTTACTGATTAACATCTTATACAGAACAGAGCATGCAGATGAATAAAGAACCTTCTTATCCCTCACCCAAACCCTTTCTTGTCATTGCCCTTTGTTTTGAGCGTACACTATATCTAGGCCCGTAGAGACATCTACAGATGGGAAATGAGGATGAGGAGTGGAGAGTTAGACAGTAGGGAAGCAAATCTCAAACAGGATTTATCCACTACAGCAGTGGCTCTGCTCTGTATCTGCATCATGGCGTCTTCCACTTTCTCTGCCTCTTTTCCCAGTGGTCAAACAGCCCACTGCACAGAGCTCTGGGCAAACTGCCATGGAGCCTCACTGGAGGGAGTGTCAGAGGGCAGATCTACAGTATGTGACCTTCTACCCGCAATGTTTACACTGTCTTGACTAGGGAGATACTCAGATGTTGTATAGTGGACCCCACTGTGTGTGTGTGTTAGTGTTGCGCGGGTCAGCTGTTTGTTCACCCGCACCCGTCCACAATTGCTCATGACACATCCGTAACTGCCTCACTATGTAATTAAGTGAAAACCTGAGGCCGGCACTCGACCCTATGCGCTGTAGCCTATACAGTAAGAGACAGCAGATTTTATTTTTTACAGGGGGTGCAGGATTTTTTTTTGCCTAATTTTGACATGTTTCTGCTTAATTTCCAACATTTTGGTAGGCTATTTGTTAGTTAACTTGCCCATAATTAGATACATGCAGCTTCTCTCTTTAATTGCTTGTTACCCTATAAGAATAAATAAACCCTTGCTCACAAGAATAATGTCATAAATTGAATGAATGCTTCAATCTAGTTGACATCGGTAAAGTTTTCACTTTCATCTCGTCTTGCTCCTCTCTCAGAGCAAAGACATTTAGGGATTAGAGAGTGTTACGTGAATTAAGTTATCAATGTTCTTAAACCGAACTTCAATTAAACTAGTCAGTCTGCCCCCCAGAGTGTGTAAGATTCTGGTTGAATGAAGCAGACGGATAGCCAGCCTAAAAGGGTCAAAACGTTTATTTATGAGAGCTCTGAAATCCTTACAATGTACAAAGCCTTTTATATTAACACACACACACACACACACACACACACACACACACACACACACACACACACACACACACACACATACTAACTTACATCAGTAGAGAACTCCACCCAGCTTTAGGCGGCTGTATTTTTCCACAGTACCCAGACCACCTGTCTCCTTATCTTTTGCCAGCCTAGCTGTTCCCAGGCCGTTGTTTCTCTCCCTAACTTAAGGAGGCCTCTTCTCCTGTTCCTTTCCCAAGGTCGTCTTATCAACTCTGCCTCCCTCGTTTTGATGTGGTACCAGTGTCTTACTCATACACAGTATTGCAATATAGTTTTTAACCCATTATTATAGCCTTATTTCGAATACATTTCAACAGGTTATAAGGTTTCTGAGTGAAATCATTTAGTCAAACCTTTAATCATATAATTTCCATTACAGAGAGAAAATGCAATAACAAAAACTAAAATGGTAAGATTTTTGTGCAAATTGTCCAAATGAGTTTGACCGATTTTAAGGAAATTAAAAGCTGTGAAAATGACCCAAAATTTTTCTGATAAGATTTCAGTTCAGCTTGGATGCATATTTGATGTAGTTTAAATACTATCAGCTTTAATGATGCTGATAAAGTTAGTACCTTTACAGACGATCCCTAGCCGTGCATTCATTCTCTCAAGATGCTGAAAGAAATCATATTTCTCCACTCCTGTTTCCAAGTCAAATTAACATTTGGTGTATCATAATTCTTTCAGTTAGGCTACTATTTCATTTAACCCATCTGAACAGTACAGTTCCCTTGAAGTGTGTCATATTTGAAGTCCCCGTCTTGTGACTGTCGAATTTCTTTGTATGGCGCCTCACAATCATCACACATACAGTGCCTTCAGAAAGTTGACTTTTTCCACATTTTGTTGTTTTACAGCCTGAATTTAAAACAGATTAAATTTAGACTTTTGGTCTCTAGCTACATAAAATACCCCATAATGTCAAAATATATATATATATTTTTTTTTACAAATTAATAAAAAATGAAAAGCTAAAATGTCTTGAGTCAATATGTATTCAACCCCTTTGTTATGGCAAGTCTAAATAAGTTCTGGTGTAAAACATTTCTTAAATCTGCTATATTTAACTTTTTGGGCGACCCAACCAAATTCATATAGAATTGTGAGTTATAGATTTGTCATTCTCATTGAAAGCATGTCTAAGAAGCTATATATCTGTTCTATGTGTGCTATTTTTATGCTTCCCGGTCTTAAGTTTAGTTTCTGCATCTTTTACTTTCAGTTTTGTACATCAACTACAAACAGCTAAGAAAACAATATTTTCAGTTATGTAAAATATATTTCACAGCAGTTTGATGGTAAAATGATTTATTTACACTATACTGTACATGCTTGTTTTGTCACAAATGAATATGAAGTGAATTACAGAAAGGCTCACAGCTTTAATCACTGCCAAATGTGCTCAGGGGTGTCAATACTTATGTAAATGAGATATTTCTGTATTTAATTTTTAATACATTTGCTAAAATTTCAAAAAACATGTCTTCACATTGCCATTATGAGGTATTGTGTGTAGATGGGTGAGAATTATTTTATTTTTTTAACCATTTTGAATTCGGACTGAGTAACAACAAGATATGGAAAATGTCATGGGGTAGGAATACATTCTGAAGGCACTGTAACAAAGCCGGCACTGCTATCATCCTCTTTTACCACTTCACCAAATCTTACCCAAACATTTCTGTCCCGGGCCTTCCCTTCTCTTTATTTTCAACTTTCCATTTAACCCTCCATCCAGGAAATGTTTTCTGCCCAAGTTCCCAAAAGCATTTGGCGATTGGCATGTATTTGGCTGGCATATACCAGGTGAAGAGGGCATGTCAGCGACTCTACAACCTCAGGATGCTGGAGAAATTCGCTCTGTCCCAGAGGGCCCTAACAGTGTTCTACAGGAGTACTATTGAAAGCATAATGTCGGGCTGCGTCACGGCCTGGTACAGCAACTCCACTGCAAGGCACTACCCAGGGTGACTGAGCGCACCATTGGGTGCGCACTGCCTGCCCTCCAGGGCATAAGATCATCAAGGACCCCAGCCACTTGAGCCATGGCCTGTTCTCCACACTTCCTTCACTCAGATGCGGGCAGTACAGGAGCATCGGGGCGATAACTGGAAGACTGGCCAATAGCTTCTACCCCCAGAACGTCAGGCTGCTGAATAGCCGATAGACCTGCTCCCCCTGTCCCCCTCTTGCCCCCCCCCCCCATGGATATGCTACCCGCCCCCAACAAACATTTACCCTGCCCTCACCCACACCCCAATGGACATTAAATCCTTGTTACAGCGTAAATATGTTTATATTATATCTTTTTTTATTAATGTTCCATTCACTTCTCACTTCCCCCCCTGCTGCTCACCCTATGGACATTCCTTCCCCCCCTGCTGCTCACCCTATGGACATTCCACACCCAATGGTCATTTAACATTGCTACAGTTGTAAATGTAATAATAAATATTATTATTATTATTTTGTTATTATTATTATTCTTACTATCCATATTTTATCTCATTCACTTCTCTTTTTATTTGATATTTTATTTTGACCTGCACTGTTGGAGCCCAAAGCATAAGATTTTCACTGTACCCTGCAATTACATCTGCGTCCCTGTACATGTGACTAATAAACTCAATCTAATCTAATCATAGGCTACAGTTAGGCCCTAAAGCTTATAGGCTTACGCACTAATATCAGATACAAATAATGAAAGAAAAACCTCAATGCAGCCTATAGATATGAATTGCACAATAATTATACATTCTATGCCTTTTATCTCCTTTCAATATGTATAGAGGCATTTCTGTGGATGCATACAATATGTATAGAGGCGTTTCTGTGGATGCATACAGTATGTATATTGGCATTTCTGTGGATGCATACAGTATGTATAGAGGCATTTCTATGGATACATGAAGTATGTATATAGGCGTTTCTGTGGATGCATACAGTATGTATAGAGGCGTTTCTGTGGACGCATACAGTATGTATAGAGGCGTTTCTGTGGATGCATACAGTATGTATATTGGCATTTCTGTGGATGCATACAGTATGTATATAGGCGTTTCTGTGGATGCATACAGTATGTATAGAGGCATTTCTATGGATACATGAAGTATGTATATAGGCGTTTCTGTGGATGCATACAGTATGTATAGAGGCGTTTCTGTGGACGCATACAGTATGTATAGAGGCGTTTCTGTGGATGCATACAGTATGTATATTGGCATTTCTGTGGATGCATACAGTATGTATAGAGGCGTTTCTGTGGATGCATACAGTATGTATAGAGGTGTTTCTGTGGACGCATACAGTATGTATAGAGGCGTTTCTGTGGACGCATACAGTATGTATAGAGGCGTTTCTGTGGACGCATACAGTATGTATAGAGGCGTTTCTGTGGACGCATACAGTATGTATAGAGGCGTTTCTGTGGACGCATACAGTATGTATAGAGGCGTTTCCTCGCAGCCTGAAGGCTTGTCTGCCTGACTTAATGTGTCTCTTTTCTCCTGTTCTAGAGCGATGTCAGAGTGAAACAGGGAAAAGCACACATCAGCATTCCCTGGTGTAATACCCGCTATGCGTTCCTCTATTTCCCCGACACTTCGCTATGGATGCACTGCAAGTAGCACAGAATGTCCTATGTGTTGTAAATTCAGGAAAATGGGATTTGAGTCTGCTCATTTACCTTTGTAACGGCCGTCGTGAGAGAGAGTAGACCAAGGTGCAGCGGAGTTAGTGTTCATCATTGCATTTAATAACAGAAAGAACACTATACAAAACAAAACAAGACAAGAAAACCGACAGCCAAACAGTCCTGTCAGGTGCAAAACACTAACAGAAACAACTACCCACAAAACCCCAAAGGAAAACAGACTGCCTAAGTATGATTCCTAATCAGAGACAACGATAGACAGCTGCCTCTGATTAGGAACCCTACTCGACCCAAAACAAAGAAATACAAAAACATAGAAAAAGGAACATAGAACGCCCACCCAATGTAACACCCTGGCCTAACCAAAATAAAGAACAAAAAACCCCTCTCTATGGCCAGGGCGTTACAACCTTAGGTAGCATATTACAAGTAAATAAAATGCATGTAAGTAATTATATTATTAAAGAACTGAAAGGGCTACTGATTTGAGTATGCCCAAATTATTAGGATACAATGAAAACAGAGAGAAGGAAGAAAATTGAGTAGATTTCTCTATAATGTAGCTTTTCTTTTCTGTAATTGTCTTATTTTCCATTTTTTAGGTGATTATGGTTGCTGCAGATATGCGTAGTTTTTTTTCTGAGAGCTCCCAATTCACGTGCACACGCACACGCACACGCACACACACACACACACACACACACACACACACACACACACACACACACACACACACACACACACACACCATTCCCCACATGGGGCCTTACCACACACAGACACACATAGGCTGACATACACTGACTAGACTGACCAGGTGAATTCAGGTGAAAGCTATGATCCCTTATTGATGTCACTTGTTAAATCCACTTCAATCAGTGCATATATGTCACGACTTCCGCCGAAGTCGGTCCCTCTCCTTGTTCGGGCGGCGTTCGGCGGTCGACGTCATCGGTCTTCTAGCCATCGCCGCTCCACCTTTCATTTTCCATTTGTTTTGTCTTGTTTTCCTGCACACCTGCACACCTGGCCCTCTGTTCCCTCCATGTCTGGGAAGGGTATTGTTTATTGTCAAGGTTGGCACGCTTCCGGCTGGTTTGCGGCGGGTTTTGTTTTTGTACCCGTGCTTTGTGGCAGCCGGTACTTTGTACTTGGTTGTTGTTCTTTGCGCTGCCTCACTTGTTCTGTGGGCATTTGTTTTTGTGACGCGGTTGCGTTCTGTTCTAATAATTGCGTCAGTAAAGTGCTTTGTCCACTCATCTCTGCTCTCCTGCGCCTGACTTCCATGCACCAGCTACACCCACTGTTTGACAATATAAGGATTTTTTTCGAGACATGGATTGTGTATGCGTGCCATTCAGAGGGTGAATAAGCAAAACAAAAGTGCCTTTGAACAGAGTATGGTAGTAGGTGCCAAGAACTGCAACACTACTGGGTGTTTCACGCTCAACAGTTTTCCTGTGTGTATCGAGAATGTTCCACCAGCCAACTTGACAAAATTGTGGGAAGCATTGGAGTCAACAATGGCCAGCATCCATGTGGAACCCTTTCAAAACCTTGTAGAGTCCATGTTCTGACGAATTAAGGCTGTTCTGAGGACAAAAGGGGGTGCAACTTAATATTAGAAAGGCGTTCCTAATGTTTTGTACACTCAGTGTGTATATATGTATGTATGTATGTATGTATGTATGTATGTATGTATGTATGTATGTATGTATGTATGTATGTGTGTGTTCTGATAGTTGGTATGGATGTGAACATATACACACTCATGCACACATACTGGCACACACACCCCTCTCCTCATTATCCTAAAATACATTGTCAACTCTGATCACTGATTAGTAGTAACTACGCAGTCTGCATTAATGAATGAACCTCTTCACTCCCTCTCAGCGGGGTGCAGGATACCAGCTCGAGAGGCAATCAGCCAGATCTGAAGCACAACATGTACCTACTCACAACAGAGTCCCCCAAACCATTGATGAATATGTGTTTGGAGAACAGAATTCTCTAAAACACAAGCTACTGACTGAGCCTTGTTACAAAACAGACACACGCACGATCGTGATTGACAGCTCCTCAACTCAAGAGACAACGAAGCACCCTTTTAACAATACCGTGCCGCCCGAAACCAAACTGTGCTCAGTACAGCTTCGTTTGGCTCAGTAGTGTGTAAAGTCGAACATTTCCCTTATTAAAGCGGGCCCAAATAGACCTTTAAATGAATCTTCTCATGGCAAAGGTTTTTGAGAGAGCCAGGGTGTAAAACAGGATCCCATGTACCCACTTGATTCAGTCAAGCTCACAGATGAACTCTGCAGAGACTCTCGTAGCAATTATCTTCTAGAAACCCTTCTGCTACAGTAGGCGACATAAGGCCATTGACTTCCCTCAGGCTGGTTATCCATTGATGTTTACTCAGCTGTGTATGAGAGGACACAGCACTCTAGAGTTAACAGCTATCACCTCTGTGCCCGGCAGAGCTCTCACAGCACAGGGAACGTGGGTATTGTAGGCGGCCGGCAGAACCATTCGGCCGATTCGTAGTCGCAAAAAAAAAAAAAGAAACTGACAGGTTGGAAGTCTGCTTGTGCATGTTTTTATGGTTGACTTTATTAACAAGATGAAGGGTATCACTGGAGGAGAGCTGGGGAAGCACAGCGGGAAACATAAAGGCTGCCATTGGTCAATAGCTGTGCCTATCTGTGCATAGGTAGAGAATTCACTTTAATTGGATGAAATTACCAGATATAGCTGCCTTGCCTCACTGTTGATGATATCGTCTACGGTTTTGTCCACTAATATAGAGATTCAGGCACAGAAATTGAGTACTATGTACACTATATATACAAAAGTATGTGGACACCCCTTTAAAATTGTGGATTCGACTATTTCAGCCACACCCGTTGCTGACAGGTGTATAAAATCGAGCACACAGCCGTGCAATCTCGATAGACAAGCATTGGCAGTAGAATTGCCTTACTGATGAGCTCAGTGACTTTCAACGTGGCTCCGTCATAGGATGCCACCTTTCTAACAAGTCTGTTCGTCAAATTTCTGCCCTGCTAGAGCTGCCCCGGTCAACTGTAAGTGCTGTTATTGTGAAGTGGAAACGTCTAGGAGCAACAACGGCTCAGCTGCGAAGTGGTAGGCCACACAAGCTCACAGAACGGGACCGCCGAGTGATGAAGCGTGTAACGCGTAAAAATCGCCTGTCTTTGGTTGCAACACTCACTACCGAGTTCCAAACTGCCTCTGGAAGCAACGTCAGCACAAGAATTGTTTGTCGGGAGCTTCGTGAAATGGGTTTCCATTGCCAAGCAGCCGCACACAAGCGTAAGATCACCATGTGCAATGTCAAGCATTGGCTGGAGTGGTGTAAAGCTCACCGCCATTGGACATTGGTAACGCGTTCTCTGGAGTGATGAAACACGCTTCACCATCTGGCAATCCAACGGATAAATCTGGGTTTGGCGGATGCCAGTTAAATGCTACCTGCCCGAATGCATAGTGCCAACTGTAAAATTTGGCGGAGGAGGAATAATGGTCTGAGGCTGATTCTCATGGTTTTGGCTTGGCCCTTTAGTTCCAGTGAAGGGAAATCTTAACGCTACAGCATAAAATGACATTCTAGACAATTCTGTGCTTCAAACTTTGTGGCAACATTTTGGGGAAGGCCCTTTCCTGTTTCAGCATGACAATGCCCCCGTGCACAAAGCGAGGTCCACATAGAAATGGTTTGTCGAGATCGGTGTGAAAGAACTTGTCTGGCCTTCACAGAGCCCTGACCTCAACCCCATCGAACACCTTCAGGATGAAATAGAACGCCGACTGCGAGCCAGGCCTAATCGCTCAACATCAGTGACCAACCTCACTAATGCTCTTGTGGCTGAATGGAAGCAAGCCCTCTCAGCAATGCTACAACATCTAGTGGAAAGCCTTTCCAGAAGAGTGGAGGCTGTTATAGCAGCAAAGAAGGGACCAACTCCAAATGAATGCACATGATTTTGGAATGAGATGTTCGACAAGCAGGTGTCCATCCACATACTGTTGGTCATGTGGTGTATCTTTATGGGTTCAGATCTATTTTGTATGTACTGTAGTATTTTGTATGTACTGTAGCTATGTACTGTAGCTGTTACTACCATATTCACTGTAGATACTACACATGGTTGGAAAATGGAAGTGTATACACTAAGGCAGACTAACAGGGAATAGCCCAGTCTCCTTGCTGTTTTCCACCTCACTCAAGCCTTGTTTGGCTCACTCTGGGGGAAATCATGGCTTTACTGCTGCCTGTGAGATTGTATAGCAAATTGCATGTCTCTGATAGAGAGATTGTCTGCAATCCAACCACATTCTGTATCTAGTGTTGAAATCCAAATGCCCGCTTTCACCATTCACCAGGGGAGGACTATACAAATGGCTGAAAAGTGCCCGTTTTCAATAGTCATTTAGTATGCCCTTGTTTAAATATGGAGTTATTTTCTTCTCCATTTAAGAAAAAGCCAGCAAGAGGGAGGGTAACTTTATTTTTCCCACCTGCTTTTTTTCTGTCTTGAAAAGGTCGTTTTTTTTCAGCATTTTGGGCAGTTTTCCTCAAACCATAGATGACAGGCATGGCTTCAAACTACCAGTTTTAGTCTCCCCTGGAGAAATACCGTACAGCAGATTCTACCCAACAGTGTTATTCACCATTTGATTGGACCCCATGCAGTTTTTACTAGTAGTTTTGGATCTCAACACTGTGTTGTTTTTTTATGCCTGAGTACTAGAGGCTGAATACAAGAATTAATACATCAGGGAATGGCCAATCCAACTGCTGTTGTTCATTGCTTTTTAAATGCTTTTTTGCAATTATTGTCCAAATATGTATCACAAAAACATCATCATAATGCATCATCCAATAGATGCAGACATGCAGCCACCTAAACCCTGCTAACATCTTGCATATTTGGTTCCTATCCTAATCTGAATTCTGGTCTGATATATTCAACAAATTCAAGTCCTAACCTTTGACACAAATCCACTCTCCGCAATATCATTAATGCCACCTGACATAAACTCACCCTAAAGTGAGGTCTGTTACTTTCCCTCCTAGCAACAGGCTTTTTACTTATTAAGTGGGAGCGTACTTCCCCTTCTTTATATGATACGCTTTCTCTACTCTCTCTCACTCCCTCCCTCCCTTCCTCCTTCTGTTCCCACTCTCTCTCTCCCTCTCTTTTTTTTTATAAAAAAAAAAATCTCTCTCTCTTTCTCTCTGTCGATGTCTTTCGCGCCCCATGCTATGATGCTATCGACTCTGAAGGTGATCGGTACTGAGAGTCCTGGCGGTGTCTGGGAGTGGGCTCATGAGGAGTGGTGGTGAAGAATGGAGCATCTCCGCTGGCCTGTAAAATATTCATCAAACTGAGTGGGAGGAGGGGGAACGGAGGGAGGAGATGGAAAGGAGTCCACTGGGAATATCACGTCATAGCTCAGAGTAGACGGCGAGGAGAGGGAAGGAGGGATGGCGGGAGGAAAGAAGGGAGCAGCGAAGAGAAAGAAAAACTCATTGTGTGGGAGAATGTTTTAAAACCCGGTGCTCGCGAATGAAAGGATGTGGGTTTGTGATGGAACGCTAAAAGAGAGGATTCGTCTCAAGAATATCATATAAACCACACAGCTAATGATTGTAGTAATAAATCATGTGATTCTGACAGGCAAAAATGTATTTGAGGATTTAACTGAATTGTAGAGCATCAAGGCATGTAGTGCTGGATCTCCCCTGCGAATCCACTAAAGTGGAAAAATACAAGTCAACAGCGCCTGTTCAATTCACTCTCTTTCTCCGTCGTTGTTAATTATGTATGTCTTAGGTCTTGTTGTCCGTATATCCATTAACTGATCATTAGACAACTGCTTACAGGCCTGTCTGGCTCAGGGTGCTATCTGACAGGAAATCCATTGGAAGTGGATGGTATTGGGTGATCAATTCTGTCTCATTACTCTGAACTGTGTGGAGGTGGTTTAAAGGCCACACAGACATTGTCTCCTTTCCTTACTGACAGTTGAATGTACAGTGTTTTATGATGTTGAAATAGAAACTGCAGTAGGTAGTTGACATCTTTATACACCTCTTCAAAAAGGCAGGGTGCACTGTAAACATTTTTTTGGGGATGAAAAAAAACTTTTTAGCTGTTAGAATTTTTTTACACCGTATTATCCACATCTTTTTTGGGTTGTAGAATAACGATTGCTGGTGACAGTTTATAGATCTCTCTTTTTACTGCCTGAACACAAATTAAAGGAAAGACTTAGTGTGTGGCAGGCTTTCATTTAGCCATCTTCCCCGCAGAGGCCTGTGGTTTACTTCAGTTCACTTGTTCCCGACAGTTGTTTGTTTGTTTCGTGACAAAATTTGACAAGCATCTATTGAGCCGTCATTAACACACTCAGCTTGACACACACAGGCACACGTACACATTTGAAATCCCCTAGCCTTGGTATTTGAAGTCCTCCCTCTGGGAAGACCTTCAGTTGAAGTTTGTCATTAGTTTGGTGAGTCAGCAGCCGTCGTCCAATCACACACAGTCAATAGCGGAACAGAGAGCCATGATGACAGAACAGGGTAGGACAGTGGATTGTTATTGTTCCATCCGGACTCGTTATCTATCTGTGTACGGACATGACGGATTAGGGCTCCAAGAGCCTTTGAGCTGCAATCTCTCTCCCTCACAGAAGTCAGTAGTCGACAGTCTCCCTGTTCTTACTGTTCTTGGTTTGCCCTTCAGTTTGGGCGGGAAAGACAGATGTTAGCTAGATTAGGAGAGACAGGTCTCAGGTTGGTGAGACTCTGATCGGAACTATGGCATTAAAAAGCTGTGTCCTTTTTTTAATGAATTTGAATAGACATACTTTTTTTTTAATGAGCCCAATTAACAATGCGTAACTTTGTTTACCCTCTTCCCCGTTCAATCAAAGTATTTTAAAGTGTTCTGTCTACCGTATGACAACTACAGTTCAACAAAGTCAATTTGTCTGTAAAGTTGGCATGGGAGCTGTTACAGATTTTCCAGATGACTTAGAATGCGTGCTGCATCAACAAGCAAATAACAACATTAGCACGACAGGGCTAAAACCACTCTCTGGTGAAAAAGATGATGGGTGCCGACTGGTCACTGATGCCTGTCGCATGGCTGCTACCACAGTTTAAATCACAATCTCTCTGCCAGTGCTATGGCTGTTTGAGACAGAAGATGAATAACTGAGCTGGTTTACGAAGGCTGTTCTAAGTCTCTGGAACATTCCCTCATATAACAATGTTAATGGGTTGAATTCACCCTGCAGAGGCATCCATTAGCCGATCAGGGACGGCTGGGGCATATTAGGGGTCCTCCAACAGCTAGGAGTGTGCGGATTAGTGATTTAGGACTTGTTCTCCACTGTCTGGCCTGGAAGGAAGGAAATGCACATTGATGTATGATTAAACACAGGAGAGCGTTAAGTGCTTTCTAATGGTGGGGAATGCACTATGACTGACTGTCAGTGATTGACTAGGGAGCTCCAAAGATTATAGAATGTACAAACTCTTTAAGATGTGTTTTTAATCATTAGGGTGGTTAAAGAGGATTGATTCCCTTAAGTGAAGTGGCAACAAAGAGAGTAGAAAGTAAAAGGAAAGATGAGCCCAGCAACCCTGGAGGAAAACTAAGTGAAACATTTAGATACTGTATTCAAAAAGTAACTGTAACCTTTCTTCTTCTGGTATGGTGGTGTTCACCTGTCAATGGTGAACCACTGTCTGGTCACGTAGGCAAACTGCAATGTGAAATAGATAGCAATGTGCACAGACACTTAAACTGCACGCCACACCCAAATGCACTCATTCATCAGGAACATGCATTACATTGTAATACATCAAATCGAATTCCTAACTTCAGAAGAAAAAAACATGTTCATTCATGACTGTATTCGTAAAGCACATGCTGACATCGCACACTCATTCATTGATTAATGTATTAATAACGAACATCTGGCACTCCAACCTTACACAGTCATTGAAAGGTTCAGTGGGAAGGTGGGAGGGTAGCATGACGGAGAAAGGAGTGGGGTAGTGTTTATGTGGGATAAATAAAGTAGGAAGGAAGTAGGAAAACACATTTCTGGGATATTTTATTTCAGCTCATCAAACATGGGATCAATACTGTACATGTTGCGTTCATCGTTTTCAGACCCCTTGACTTTTTCCACATTTTGTTACGTTACAGCCTTATTTTAAAATGGATAAAATACATTTTTTCCTCATCAATCTACACACAATACCCCATAATGACAAGCAAAAACTTTTTTTTTGACATTTTTGCAAATGTATTAAAAATAAATACAGAAGTATTCAGACCCTTTACTCAGTACTTTGTTGAAGCATCTTTGGTAGCAATACAGCCTCGAGTCTTCTTGGGTATGATTCTACAAGCTTGGCACACCTGTATTTGGGGAGTTTCTCCTATTGTTCTCTGCAGATCCACTCAAGCTCTGTCAGGTTGGATGGGGAGCGTCGCTGCACAGCTATTTTCAGGTCTCTTCAGAGATGTTAGATCGGGTATAAGTCCGGGCTCAGAGACTTGTCCCGAAGCCACTCCTGCGTTATCTTGGCAGTGTGCTTAGGGCCGTTGTCCTGTTGGAAGGTGAACCTTCGCCTGGAGCAGGTTTTTATCAAGGATCTCTCTGTACCTTGCTCCATTCATCTTTCCCTCGATCCTGACTAGTCTCCCGGTCCTTGCCACTGAAAAACATCTCCACAGCATGATGCTTTCACCTGTCACAACTTCCGCCGAAGTCGGTCCCTCTCCTTGTTTGGGCGGCGTTCGGCGGTCGACGTCACCAGCTTTCTAGCCACCGCCGATCCACTTTTCATTTTCCATTTGTTCTGTCTTTGTCTTACACACCTGGCTTCACTCAACCAATTACTTGTTTATTATTTAACCCTCTGTTCCCCATGTTGTGTTTGTGAGGGATTCTTTATTGTAATTCAGTCCGTCTTTGTGGGCTCGTGATGTTAATTTGTAAATTTGTCTTTTAGAGTAAAGTACGTTGATTACTCATATCTGCTGTCCTGACTCTCTACACACAGGACCCTTACACCACCACCATGCTTCACCGTAGGGATGGTGCCAGGTTTCCTCCAGACGTGACGCTTAGCATTCAGGCTAAAGAGTTCAATCTTGGTTTCATCAGACCAGAGAATCTTGTTTCTCATGGTCTGAGAGTTCTTTAGGTGCCTTTTAGCAAACTCCAAGCGGGCTGTCATGTGCCTTTTACTGAGGAGTGGCTTCTGTCTGGCCACTCTACCATAAAGGTCTAATTAGTGGAGTGCTGCAGAGATGGTTGTCCTTCTGGAAAGTTCTCCCATCTCCACAAAGGAACTCTGGAGCTCTGTCAGAGTGACCATCGGGTACTTGGTCACCTCCCTGACCAAGGCCCTTCTCCCCCGATTGCTCAGTTTGGCCAGGCGGCCAGCTTTAGGAAGAGTCTTAGTGGTTCCAAACTTCTTTCATCTAAGAATGATGGCCACTGTGTTCTTGGGGACCTTCAATGCTGCAGACATTTGTTGGTACCCTCCCCCAGATATGTGAATTAACATGATGACACAATCCTGTCTCAGAGCTCTACAGACACTTCCTTTGACCTCATGGCTTAGTTTTTGCTTTGACATGCACTGTCAACTGTGGGACCTTATAGAGAGATGTGCCTTTAAAATCATGTCTAATAAATTGAATTTACCACAGGTGGACTCCAATCAAGTTGTAGAAACATCTCAATGATGTTTAATGGAAACAGGATGCACCTGAGCTCAATTTCCAGTCTCATAGCGTAGGGTCTGAATACTTATGTAAATAGGATATTTAGCAGTACAAAACCATCCCTAGACTGGCTGTCACGTCCTGACCAGCAGATGGAGCTATTGTTTTAGTTTTGGGGTCAGGACGTGGCAGTTTTGTGTATGGGAATGTTTGTGTTGTTGATTGGGACTTCCAATTGAAGGCAGGTGTGCTGAGTTGCCTTTGATTGGAAGTCCTATATAGGTGTGTGTGTTTTTCTTTGGGGTTGTGGGTGGTTGTTTTTGCACTGCGTTTGTGAGCCTGTAAAACTGTTACTGTTGTCACCTTTATTGTTTTATCAAGTGGATGCTTTACTCCTTTTTTGGTAATTAAAACCATGAGTATTCACATACCTGCTGCGCCTTGGTCTTCTCTCCATGACAACTGTTGTTACACTGGCACATTAGACAGCACATTCCTCACTAGCTAAATGCAGCAATTTACAGGTCAGATGCACAATTAAAGGGGAATTCTATATAAAAAAATATATATATATTTTCTTCCAGACCAAAAAAAAAAGTATTCTGATGGGATTTAAGCATTGACAATGCCTCAGAGCATCCAGTTTTGCTGTTTCTCTATGAACAATTGTAATTTTGAGAGTGAAAAACTAGGAAAAATAAAACTGAGAAAATAGAATTTGGGATAATATAAAACATAATTTTTTGAAAAAATTACAGATTTTATTGGGGCCCCCTTAGAGTTGTAGGGGAAAGGGAAATAAGGTGCCTATTTGAATACTAGAAAAGGTTGGAGACCCCCTGCTATAGCCTGTTCTGTTCAGTTTGAGAAGGAAAGCGCAAAGATGAGAAGGAGGACCGGAGGTTAACTTTGATAGCTTGCTACTACTAGGCTATAATTGATTTTATTGAAAACAATATGTTTCTTGCCCATGATGTATTGACCGACCTCACAATAAGCCAAATTCGCATAACTTACAATATGGTGCTGGAACAATCAATCGAAATGGACAGCTCATGGTGCTGAAAGTAGGCAAATTCGAGTAGACGTAACTCATTTAAACATATTTATTATAATTAGACTTTACTAACAAAAGAGGGCTTTGTGTTGGAGCCCATTTCTTCCTATTTAAGAAATTAAAGGTAGGCCTACCTGTTTGACAGACGAAATTAGGCTATTGGCTGCTATATCCATAGATTTGTTGGTCAATTCCTCCACCCTCCATGCAGTCTTTAAATAGCTTACCTCGTGTAAATAGTGCCGTGACTGTCCTGTGAGGATCACAATGGATCAGATCAACTTGGCAATGGCTGACAATAACCAGACCCTCTCCCAGGGGGGAAGGGGGGAACTGCCCGTTAGACAGCTCACACTCGGTTATAAATTAAGCCAGAGAGGGCTCTCTCTTGCTCTTAAGTATCAATCAAAAGAATGTCTTTGTTCACAGACACTTTTGCCCGCCCAGCACTCTAACGTCCAAAAAGTGAATAATTAAACAATATTTCTAACATAACGATGTGGGAAATGGTCAGTGGGGAACTATGGGAAAAAAATGTAATATTGCTTTTCATTGTGTGATGTTATTAAAAACTGTATGGACCAAATACTGTAACTTGGAAAGGTTACCACCTATATCTGTGAAGTGTTCATCCAATATATCATGCATAGGATTTGATAAATGATGAACGTATTTTTGTTAAGATATGAATGGGATTTTAGGAGTCATACGAGATAACTTCTAATCATATCCTTTGCACATTAAACCAATTTGTGTAGTACTGAATAATGCGCAAGGCTGGGGGTTTTGCAGATCCAAGAAGGTTACGATTGTTCAGAATGAGCATTTGACAAGAGGTAATGATTAATAAGATGACTGTTTATCGATGAAATAGGTAAAGACCTCATAGAGTTGAATTCGGGATAACTTATTCTGTGGCGCCCCAAATCCTAATGAGTTAATTGCTACATGATGTCACGCCCTGACCATAGAGAGCCCTTGGTTCTCTATGGTGTAGTAGGTCAGGGCGTGACTAGGGGGTGATCTAGTACGTTTATTTCTATGTTGGTGCTAATATGGTTCCCAATTAGAGGCAGCTGTTTATCGTTGCCTCTGATTGGGGATCATATTTAGGTAGTTATTTCCCCACCTGTGTTTTGTGGGATATTGATTGTTAGTGTGTTTGGGCGCTATGTCCTCATGGTCTTTGTAAGTTTTGTAATTCTCACTTAAAAAATATGTGGAACCATACTCACGCTGCGCCTTGGTTCGATCATTTTCAAGAACGTGACACATGATTAATTTAATCAGGTAACAATTAAACATAGTTAGGGGATTAAATAAATAAGTCATCAGATTAATTAAAGTTAAGTCACAACAATAGCATGCCAGTGAATGGCTGTTAAGTTATAATCAAGACTGGAATTGAGAGGGTATGCCATAGACCTACCTTTAATTAAAGAAAATGGCAAAAAGCACAGGCCTAACCCTTGTTAGCTTAACATTTTGAAGAAAATAAAACGGATCTGATTTATATAAAGTGATCTAGAACTGCGCTTTGGTCCACAATGCTTTATGCTAGAAATTGTTTTGTTTCTTTGACATTCAGAGGCTGACTTTGCATGGGAAGTAATCTAATTCTGCCACTATCAATTGATTAAGCTATTCACTTTCCGTACAATAGATGTTTAAACTCAGACAGCTTTTAGGGAAACACTTGTGACCTTGTCTCATTGGGTTAAGTTATGGAAGAAGAGTAGCCAGCAGTTAAGCTTACATTTTTCTGTGTCGGTAGGCCTACTGTCTGGGGTGGAACGGTACGCCTCACTTTTGAACGTACCATGCTCAGATTCATGATGACGTCTCAGTTTTAATTATTTAGAAACAGGGACAGTTTAGTTGAAAACAAGACGCACTGATTTGGCATTGGAGAAATAGGATAAGAGGAACACATAGGCATATCAAGGGTTTAGGTAAATACGATTTTGCTGAAGGGAGGGCCATCCATATTCATTTCAGAGAGTTCCGATTTTCTCCATGAAACCCCTGTTATAAATAAAGTTCACTCCCTTACTCCAATGTCTCTCGAGCTGTGCATCTACGTTAGAAACGTTCATTTGTAGGCTAGGTTGTAGCAACCTCATGATGGTATAGGGCAAGTATCGTGTAGTAGCCTAAACCTATTGATGTTACATTGAGCTGGGCGAATGGAATATGAATGACAGTCATCCAATATACTGTAATAGAAGTAAGGCCGTGCTCATGATTTTATTTGACAAAAATTGTCCTCCCTAATCTAAAACAGTCCCGACCACCGCTGGTGTGTGTGCATGTGTGCGTTGAAAGATGACAAGGCTGAGCCATTTAATTGCCCTTAGCATGGCACAAATTCAGTCGTCAATCATTGTGTGTGTTTGTCAGCCCTCTCTCTAATCGCAGATGTGTCCTGTTGTACCATAGCGCCGAGCAATGGTCCGCTCCCAGCTTTGCACAGTGAGAATGGAGCTCTCTCTACTTCCTTTTCTCTCTTTACCTCGCTTAATGTCTCCCTCTCTTTCTATCTGGTTCTTTCCCTCGTTCCCTCTCTCACATTTGTTTCTCCCGTCCCCTCTCTCTCTTTCTTCATAAGTAGGCTGTGACTCAAATCGCACGCCTCAAGTTACTGTATAGTTAGCTATTTAAATACAGTGTCAGCCATGCTGATGTTTGTAGTTCTATGAAACACTTACTGCCCTTTCTGTGCCCTGCATCACCAGATGTGCTCTTTCTTTACTCAATTGAGTTTCTCATAGCATTGCTTCACTCCTCCATCTTGGGGGGCCTAGCATGACTTCTGACATGCTGCGACAGCTTCTTTCTTAAGCCATCATAACAGCTGATGAGTTCATACAGCAACCATACCATTCTGTGTGATTCTTTCTGTGTGTTGTTTGTTCCCTTGACCAGAAGGCAGCTTCTTCACAGGCATGTTTGGTCTCCATGGTAACAGCAGGTCTATTTTAATTTTTTTATTTAACCTTTATTTTTAACAGGGAGTCATGCTGAGACCAAGGTCTCTTTCACAGATGAGCCCTGTATACACATAAATACACACTATACATACCAATATTCACATCAATACACGACAACCAAAACACAAATCATAGAAAACAAACACACTATTCAGTAAGAAATTGCCCTAAGAGGCCCCCAGTTCATTCTATTTTAGAGAGCCTTGGAGATCGTTCCACAAGTAAGGTGCAAAAAAAACTCAAAGCAGATTTACGTAACTCAGTGGAGATCGAAGGGATATCCAGAGTTAGCCAACCCTGAGACCAGGTCTGATATCTTGTACGGTTTTTTTTTCTTCTTTTTTTACATCTGTAAGTAAACAATGAAGTAAGGTACAGCGTTTTTGAAGGAATGTTTTACAAACAAAAAGCGTTCAGCGCATCAATCTACCAGACTTCAAAGAGGGTCAGCCTACTTTCTGATACAGAATGCAGTGCTGGCTTTTTTCAATCCAGATACCCCGATATTTCTAAGCGGGGACACGATCAACAAAGGCACCATCCAATGTATATTGAGCAAAAAATAAACGCAACATGTAAAGTGTTCCTCCCGGGAATTTTCCATACGCACAAAAATATTATCTCTCTCAATTGTTGTGCACAAATTTGTCTACATCCCTATTAGTGAGCATTTTTCCTTTGCCAAGATAATCCATCCACCTGACAGGTGTGGCATATCAAGAAGATGATTAAACAGCATGATCATTACACAGGTGCTTGGGACAGTAAAAGGCCATTAAAATGTGCATTTCATAATATCAAGGAAAACTGGACTTAACACCATCAGAAAATTCTATCAAGTCATTTCAAAACGATTGCACATGGTTCATACCGATTGCACACAATCTTTGAATCAACAGTATCGAAAAGTCAATAAAAAGGGCAGCATAGTGCTTCCTCCTATCCATGACCTTTAACACATAATTTAACACCAAGGGCGCAGCAGAGATGAGGATATACCCTGCCTGAAACAAGACTGGTGAACACTTAGAAGACATTGCTAGGAAGGATCGAAGCTAAAAGTTGATTAATGATTTTGCTAGGCAAGACAATTTTGAGATAGGACGATAATTATTTAGGTCGGAAGGATCACCACCTTTGTGGAGCGGGAGCACATGGTCTGCCTTCCAAACCCTGGGATTAGCACCAGAGATAATCACAAGTAGGAAGTTGTTGAAATGAAAACAAAGATTCACTGATCTTCCATCGAGCCTGCAAGGGAAGAGCAGTCGACTGACTGACCAGGGTCAATAAATTTTTTATTTAATTAGGCAAGTCAGTTAAGAACAAATTCTTATTTACAATGACGGCCTACCGGGGAATAGTGGGTTAACCGCCTTGTTCAGGGGCAGAATGACAGATTTTTACAATGTCAGCTCAGGGATTCAATCCAGCAACCTTTCGGTTACTAGCCCAACACTCTAACCACTAGGCTACCTGCCGCCCCATTAAACCACCATTAAAAAATATATATATGTAAATCCTGCAGAGATAAAATCCTGATTAAAAGCATTACTTATCAAATGTTTCTCATGCATGATGCCAGAGTCTGATACAACGTGCTTAGGCAGGGAAGGAGAGGAATTTCCACGCTTCAGCGCATTAACTGTTTTCCAAAATGTAGAAGGATCACCAACAGTCTGAGATAGAACTCAGGAAGTAGCTTGATTTAGCGTTCTTAATTGAGGATGTACATCTATTTCTCTATTGCCTGAAACAATGCACAATCAGCTACCGAGTCAGTTCTTCTAGAGTCAGTTCTTCTAGGCTTGGCCCAGATCTGAAGGTTCTATAGAGAACCAAGCATTTGTTCTATTTCTAACTCTAAGGCGTTCAAAGGGGACGTGTTTGCCTGCCAGAGATATACAAATATATGAGAAAAGTTCTAGAGCCAATTCAGGGTCAGACATGCAGCTGATTGAGGAAAGCTCAGAGCAATACATATAATGAAAAAACACCTGGGGAGAATTTGTATCTTCATAATGTTTTTTCTGTTTGTTACCTCTAATCCATGCAAAAGGACAGTGATCGCTGATGTCATTATCAAAGACACCAGTCAACAAGTACTTGTGAGCGCTGTTTGTCAAAATTAGGTCAATCAGCGAGGAGTTAGCTAGGTTTCTTACATTAATCCATGTAGGTTTGGAGATTAGTTGTGTCAGGTTAAAATCAAGACAAATATTCTTCAAATGATCAGAGCCCGGGGTAAACCAATCCAGGTTAAAATCTCCTAAAATAACTACTTCAGGTGACAGAAAAGGTTTTAAATATTCAGAAATAGTATCAACAGCATCCTATTATAGCTGCTATAGCAAAGAGGTTGTGAGGGAATGTTAAATCCCTGGCCCTTTAGTCTCCATCAGCCCCAAACCCAGAGGAATACCCTCATCACTCGTGGCACTGTGGTATCTAATGTAGATGAACACTGACCCCCAGTGGCAAGTTACATCTACTATGGCTCTGCTAGTGTGATGGATTGTTCCAGGACATCTGGTCTTGCTATCTATTCATATTTCATCTTTTTCATCTTTCTCCTCAGGTGTTCACTCGCTATGGGAAGTGTTACACGTTCAACGCGGGGGGTGAGGGCCGCACCCCTCTCATAACTACCAAGGGAGGGATGGGTAACGGGCTGGAGCTCATGCTGGACATTCAGCAGGATGAGTACCTCCCAGTGTGGGGAGAGACGGGTGAGGACAAAAGTGTGTGTGTGTGTGTGTGTGTGTGTGTGTGTGTGTGTGTGTGTGTGTGTGTGTGTGTGTGTGTGTGTGTGTGTGTGCGGTTTGTGGTTTAATTCCAGTTCATTACACAGCTCACACGTGTGTTGCTCTATCAAACAGACTACTCTAGCTGCTCGCTGGAGCCAGTGGGTTCGTTAGTTAAATAAAACATGCATGGATGGTGCAGTGACCCCTGCCTCTGTTCCCCTCCCCACAGATGAGGCCACGTTTGAGGCTGGGATCAAAGTTCAGATCCACAGTCAGGAGGAGCCTTCCTTCATCGACCAGCTGGGCTTCGGGGTGGCACCTGGGTTCCAGACCTTTGTTTCCTGCCAGGAACAACGGGTAGGGACGTTACCCTTATTTGTAAAACTTTATTTCGACAAAGAAGTCATCATTTTACAATATGCCGTCAGCACCACCTCTGTAACTGTTGTAGTGCTGAACACCTATGCAATTGTAGTTGTAGCTTATGTGTGTTGTGCGTGCGCGCGCGCGCGTGTGTGTGTGTGTGTGTGTGTGTGTGTGTGTGTGTGTGTGTGTGTGTGTGTGTGTGTGTGTGTGTGTGTGTGTGTGTGTGTGTGTGTGTGTGTGTGTGTTCTAGCTGATATACTTGCCCCCACCCTGGGGGGACTGTAAGGTGACACGGATAGACTCAGAATTCTTTGAGTCCTACAGCATCACCGCCTGCCGTATCGACTGTGAGACGCGCTACCTGGTGGAGAACTGTAACTGTCGCATGGTACATATGCCTGGTAGGTGACCCCTCACATCCAGCCGTTTACCTAGTCTAGACTTTTTACCTTTTCAAGTTCAGCTTATATTGATTGATTATGTCTCTGTGTGCAGGAGATGCCCCATACTGCACCCCTGAGCTCTACAAAGAGTGTGCTGATCCAGCTCTCGGTAAGGAATAGATCCAGACTGTTGTTTCTTAGACCATAGCAGCTCTATTTTGGTCCCTATATCACTATCACAATGCTGCGGCCTTTCTCTTTGCCCCCAGACTTCCTGGTGGAGAGAGACAATGATTTTTGTGTGTGTGAGACACCGTGCAACATGACCAGATACAGCAAAGAGCTGTCCTTTGTCAAGATCCCCAGCAAGGCCTCTGCCAAGTATCTGGCCAAGAAATACAACAAGTCAGAGCAATACATAGCGTGAGTCTTGTATTCCAAACACCAGATAAAAACTTTACAGTGATTATGGAGTACCCCGGGCAAGAAATGGAAAATACATTTGCTTTGGGCTTTGGCCCTTGCATCTTTTACCCTCCAGTTCCATTTCCAATACACAGCAACGAAATAATTATTTTCTCTATCAGAACCTTCATATGTAAACTGTCTACTGTTTAGATGTTGAATATGGTCTCTTTCTGTAACAGGGACAATATCCTTGTTCTGGACATCTTCTTTGAGGCTCTAAACTATGAGATGATCGAACAGAAGAAAGCCTATGAAGTAGCAGGACTTTTAGGTATTTCAATGGTGATGAAAAAAAAACATGGATTTTCTTTTAAAGGATACTTTGTTGGAAAAGTGTTATCTTTTGGAGAAGTGTATTATCTGTGATAATCTTGTCCTTCTCTGTTCTTCCCAGGTGATATTGGTGGTCAGATGGGTCTTTTCATTGGAGCCAGTCTCCTTACTATTCTGGAGCTGTTTGACTACATCTATGAGGTAATCTTTTAATTATTTCTAGTACTCTACAGTGACAGAAAACAACCACATGTCCATTATGCTTTCTGCCAGACTCATTATTGTAAGCTCTTAGAAAAGCAGAATGAAACATTTATGGTTGCTACACATAACTCTCAAAGAGAGAGGCACACACACAGGAATGACTCCAAAAATGTCCACCTTTTCTCTTACCAGCCTTTGTCTCAAATCGAGAGCATCACTGACCTTCGTATGGGGTATCTATGTTTCCTTACAGGTGATAAAGTACAAGCTCTGTCGAAGCGCAGAGAAGAAACACAAGCACAGCAACAACGACCAGGGAGCTGTTCTGAGCCTGGACGATGTGAAATGTCACGTCAGTAACTTTCACTAAGCATTTGTAGCTCTCAGAAGAAGGCAGCCATATTGCTTCATGTCTAAACATCTCAATTAAGAATTTAATGTGCATGAAGCCAGGTTGTTTTTGTAAAAGAAAATGTGTTCTAAATGAACGTACCTGGTAAGGTTCATGAATGTGTGTGGGGGGATATTCCTAGTTTAACCTTGCACACAGCAGGATACAAGACAACCAATCCAATGATCCACATGTATCCCTTAGATTTCATTGGCTAATGTAAATTGCTTTGCAACAGAACAATGGAATACCAAATCAAAGATCCAAATATAGAAAAGTATTATCTCCAAAACCTCCGTTGATATTTTTTTCTGAGCAACGGTATTGTTAAAATGGATATCAATGGAGGTTGTGGTGTTGTGTATCAGCTTGAGAAACATGTCTTCACCCCATCAATTTCCATCAAGTTGTCTCATCTATATTTTTGGAAAAATCGGAATCTTAAAATCTTAGTGTGTAATTTAAAAGGGTGCTTTCTAAAAATGTTTAAAGCATATCTACAAAAGGATACACTTTTAAATGCATGACTATGTTGTCCCTTAACTCTGCCTAACCAGTAATCAAAATAATGTTAGCTATACAGTATGAAGTTATCTTAGCCAGCCAGGTAACGATAGCTATTAAGCCAACTAGCTATTAGCCCAGCCAGCCTAGCCAACCACCACAAACACATCACAACTATAACCGCAGATCAAAAGCAAAGAAAGAGCAGAGACTTACAGATAGTAACACTTTTAAAAGAGTACAAGCTGAGTTAGCTACCAAAGCAAGGGGGAGGCGGGCGCTTCACCAGGGAGGAAGAGTCAGGAAAATCCAATAGCTATATAGTAAGAAAAATCCAAAATAGATAGATTCCAGATGTCAGTCAGCTAGTGGGCTAGCACCAAGCCAAGGTGGAAAAAGTTACAAAACTCCTGTAGCCAGAGAACATGCCAAAAAGTTGACAAAACAAAAAGGAGAACAGATGCTGTACTACACAATTAGAGCAAGCAGGTATGATTTTCTCTTTCTTTTTGAGCACACAGCAAGAAGGCACCATAACACAGTCACAAAGTCCATGGAGAGCATCATGATGCAGCATGGCCGCACAATCTGTTCATTGTTTACATCACAGTTCCTTCTGATTGGTGGATTGTAGCTCACCACCATCAACACTTGGTCTGGAATGTAATTACATGCTAGCATGGCTAATGGCTAATGATAGCCAGTTTGAGCTAGCTACCGAGCTAGCATACAAACTCGGTAGCACAGAGTAGATAATCCCTATTACAGTGAGAAATAGTGCATTGTGGGTAGTTTAGAAGATATCAGTAAATGAGTTTATAAACATGTAATAACCCAAATATATAACTATGTTTGTACTTATAGGTAACCAGATCGTGACTACAACTAAGTTACTTAAGCAATAAGACCCGAGGAGGTGTGGTATATGGCCAATATACCACGGCTAAGGGCTGTTCTTAACCACGACGCAACGCGGAGTGCCTGGACACAGCCCTTAGCCGTGGTATATTGGCCAAATATCACAACCACCGAGGTGCCTAATAGCTATTATAAACTGGTTACCTACATAATTAGAGCAGTAAAAATAAATGTTTTGTCATACCTGTGGTATACGGTCTGATATACCACAGCTGTCAAACAAATCAGCATTCAGGGCTTGAACCACCCAGTTTACAATAAGTCTTTGATCACACTGTGTTGTTACATTGGTGAGTAAAAACTCATGCTTCCTACCCTTTAAGTTTAACTTGTCTTTTTGTTTTGTTATTGGCTCATACTCCCACTCTTTTTTTGTCACCAACTATCCATTTCACATTATCCACCCCAGTCTCTTCGTGACAATTCTCATCCACCACCTCCATACTCTGCCAATATGCTACCTTATCACACAGAGCGGAGCAACTCAGAGGACTTCACCTGCTGAGCCAATTAGAACACAAGGTAGTAAGGAAGTGGAGCATTTAAGTTTCATTCAAAAGTAGACAGATGTCAGAGTATAAAGCTTATTTGTACAGAATCTTGATGATGGGTAATGCGTAACACTTCAATAGCACTTAGATCTCCACTGGTGCAAGATTAGTGATAGCCACGTGTAGCTTGCTTGATGATAATTACTGCAGCCCACAACGTCATGAAACTGGCTATTTCATCCCATGTATACTGAGCAAAAATATAAACTAAACATGCAACAATTTCAACGATTTTACTGAGTTACGTTCATATAAGGAAATCAGTCAATTGAAATAAATTCATTAGGCCCTAATCTACAAATTTCACATGACTGGGCAGGGGAGCAGCCATGGGTGGGCCTGGGAGGGCATAGGCCACCCACTTGGGAGCCAGAGCCAGCCAATCAGAATACAGAAATACTCCTCAGTTTCATCAGCTGTCTGGGTGGCTGGTGTCAGATCATCCTGCAGGTGAAGAAGCCGTATGTGAAGGTCCTGGGCTGGCGTGGTTGTGAGGCCGGTTGGTCGTACTGACAAATTCTCTAAAACAACGTTGGAGGCAGCTTATGGTTGAGAAATGAACATTCAATTCTCTCGCAACAGCTCTGGTGGACTTTCGTGCAATTAGCATGCCAATTGCATGCTCCCTCAAAACTTGAGACATCTGTGGCATTGTGTTATGTGACAAAACTGCACATTTTAGTGGCCTTTTATTGTCCGCAGCACAAGGTGCACCTCTGTAATAACCATGCTTGTTTAATCTGCCTCTTGATATGCCACACCTGTCAGGTGGATGGATTATATTGGCAAATAAGAAATGGTCACTAAAAAGAATGTAAACAAATTGTGCACAAAATTTGAGAGAAGTACGCTTTTTGTGCATATGGAACATTTCTGTGATTTTTTATTTCAGCTCATGAAATATGGGACTAATACTTTACATGTTGCATTATATTTTTGTTCAGTACAAAATACAATGGTTCTTGTATCTTCTGAGAATGTAATTTTACTCGGGCTACATGTAGATATAGAAACCAGGACTAAGGGATTTTGGCTTTGGGTGTGTGATGGTGGGAAATGTCCTCTGATCGACTTGTCGATATTGGTCGAATGTGTGATGAGATCTTCAGGGCTCACCACTGGGTTGCATGTATGTCAACATAAACTGTGTGTTTTCTGTAAGCAGTATATTGGCATGTTTGTCCATGTTACATCTGTTGTCTGTTTATGTGTATGGTTGTGTGTGTGTGGGTGGGGGACGGGGGACTGGGGACGGGGGGGGGGGGGTGCATGCTTCATTTGAGTGTGTCTGTTTGTGTTTTGAATGTACGTGTGTGTGATACTTCAAAAGTAATACACTTTTCTCAAGTTGATGAATAGCAGTCATGAAATTGGCCCGTTTTCTAATTTACTCCCTCTGTCCAATTGGTCAAGTTGACACAATTCAATGAAGTTACATTTTCATAATGTATTATAGTGTAAAAACCAATACATTTTTAAATTGAAAAGATTGTTCACCATTTTCTAAGAAATAAAAGTCAAAATGGTGCTTTCCTTGTTTAATAGTTTTAGAGCTAAATGAATAGACTAGCTAGAACTATGATGACAGATGTCAAACCAGCTCTTCGACAATGGTAATATTGCCTGATTCCCCAATGTTAAACAATTGGACCACTGTTACTACAATATATTTTAGTATGAACCATTGGAGGTAGTTAGGAACACCTACAAATGATGAAGCCAATCTCTTATCACTCATGCCTCATATAACCACGCTAGATGTCTTTCTCATAGGAAAAGGGGAGTTATATGATAGTGTGTAGCTGTGTGGTGTTATTCTCAAGCACAACAGTATCATCAACATGTAAATTGAATGTAAATAAAATGCCGCAAGTAAGGAATATGGATAATGTTCTGATCGTGATTACAGTGTCTTGCCTATTGTTGTTGATGTAATTAATGTAGCTACAGTATGTGTATGTGATCTTACCTTTGTTTTTCTATTAATACTATGCTTACCAGTTTACATGTTTTCAAATGTTTTATTTATCTCAAATGCAACAATAAAGTATAACGACATTTCAATTCAGCGGAATCTGGCTTCATTTTTGGCAAGATCGAAGACAGTCTTTATTATTTTTTATGATGGCCCAAACTCCTTACAACTGTTTCATATCCATGCCAGCTGTACCTTTCCTGTACTACAAAGAAACAGAAAAGCATGTACGATACTTCCCAGAACTTAATCTTAAAAGGAATTACCATACCAACATATATGTTCACAACATGGGGTAAAGGAAGTTTACAACCAGGGTCTATGTAAACCATGTCTGAATAGGCACTTTCTGTGTAAAAAACAACTGAAAACTTCCTCTATTTGACCATATTGTAGAATCTAAACTGCTGAATATATTATTCTATTGGAATGTCTGCCTTCCCTTGTGACCAGTTCCTCCCCCCCAACAAGGTCCCCCTTTGTTACAACACTTCAATAGTGTCTCACACAAGACTCCCTCCTTCTGCCAGTTAGTGTTGGTTATGAGATTATGGTCTGTGAAATGTACAATTGACACAATGAACAACACCCATACCCATCTGAGGACAGCAGAGGAGATTAATGCCGCATGCACGACTTCTGCACGAGACACACCAAACCCATTGAGATTAGTCACAGTATTGGGAGGATAGTTAAAGATGGTTAAAATACAAATGGGCAGGGTAGTAAAAATGTAATTGAAGGAGAGATACATCCCTGCCTGAGGGAAAGGTGTAACAAAGTAAATATTTAGCCCTCTCCTTTTACATCTGCTGAGTTGCAGATATGAAATCATTTGAATTGAGATCAGTGGAATGTTGAGTATGCCAGCCCTGCTAAACTAATCGGTTTAACAAAGGCAGATTTTTATTCAAGGTGTATATATATCCAAGGTCATCCAAGGTTATGATGCATGTCTCAGCGTTGATTTAATAGTTTCTCAGTAAGAATAATGAAGAGCCTATGTCCATCACAGTTGTGTTTTTTCCAGATGGTGATGTTTGTACTTCATGAGAAAAAGAAATCATGAAGTGTGACTCTTAAATTTCATCAATTAAAATTGTCCCACATGGATCCGTTGGCCAAGTTACTTTTCAGCTAGGTTAAGTAACTTTTCAGCCTACTCGACAACGACTGACAGAGTTCGATAAAACTGAACCGTGGAGCACCAGTCTATGGCCCGTGACGTGAACTGTCATGTTGTCAACAAGGGAGCATCGTTCAGAAACATATAACATCTCTTTTCCATAAAATATATGTTCGAATTAAAGCATATTTATCATCAGCAATCCCTTTTGCATGAAAAACACAGAATCCTGCTCATCATTAATCAACGTGCTTAAGCGCTTAACCTATGTCACTTTTGTTTTGAGACGACTTCGCCATGGCTCACGCCTGGTAGGCAGCCCGGTTACAAAACGAATGCAATTACTTTTCACCCGGTGTAATCTCCTTTCACCGGGGCAAAACGGACCAGATAATCGAATGCCTTCAGTGATAGTACTGGGCTGAAAATAGTGGGCGGGACTGTATCTACCTTAGACTAACCAATGAAATAAGAGCTAGATCTGCCAAGCCCTCTACGCTGCCTGTATTTACAGTTCAATTCACATGACAGTTTTGTCCGTTGGCAAGGGTCTTTTCAATGGCAACTCCCAAGAAAGTCTGCATTATTGGCTCTGGCAATTGGTAAGAACATGTATCTATATCGAAGGCTTTGTGTGTGGGTGTACTGCAGCTAGCTATCATAGCTTGGCTTGACTGACCGGCTAATTCTAGCCGCATTTTCAAACAGGTCGCTCGAGCGATAACTTTAGCTAGAACGGATCATCGATAGTGCAGGGCGCCCCTGACCATCTGTGCGTTACGGTTTGGCCAAACTGGTTCTGCATGTTTAATTTTGGTCAATTGTCACCAGATGCGTTCATGACACACAGGTTAAAATACCAAAGCCAACTATATTAATTTGACGACCGGTCGAAACGTTCATGGGAATTGTATCTAGCTTTCTGTTGCTAGGTAATTTGTCCTGGAACTGGAGATAAACATTGGGTTGTTGTGTTACTTGCCCGAAGATACAGACCCTACCATTAAGCTTGTTTACACTGAGCTGCACTGAAGTCAGAACGCACAACGCACCATCACAACTTATTGTGAAATAGACACACGATTTATTCAAAATTCGTGACAGGCACATGGAAAAGTCCACTTTTTGTTGTACTTGATTTATCACAATGCATTTTGTGTGTAAACACTTTTCTTTCTTCATAATTGAGGGCCTTATTACTGATGAATGTTTTATTTTTTATGACCATGTTCTTTCTGCTTGCATTTTGAATTTATATTGATGTGTGTATTTTATGTAATTCAAGGCTCATCTGTAAATGAGACCTTGGTCTCCGTATGAATCCCTGATAAAATAACACATTTGTGTACATTACACAAATTCCAATTTTGCTGTGGTTAACCTTGGCTAGGCCAGCTAGGTGGCTAATGTTAGCTAGGCTAGGGGTTAGGGCTAGCTAAGTAGTTAAAGGGTTAAGGTTCGGGGAAGGGTTTGCTAACATGCTAAGTAGTTGCAAAGTATCTTAAAAGTAGTAGTTAATTAGTGAAAATGCTAAAGTTATCCATAATGAGATTCAAATATTCAACCTTTTGGGTTGCTAGACGTTAGCGGTATACGCTCACCGACTGGAGTGCGGACCTCGTTCATCTTTCAATTACCCACGTGGGTTAGTATGCTTGTAAAAATCAATGAGTTGATGGGAGAGGTGGGACTGCGGTGTCCAAGTTCTATTTTAACACCTGGCTATGCAGACAGCTGTTGATGTGCGCGAGCAGGGTGGATGCAATGATTTAATAACATGCATGTGTACATTTTATTTTGCAACACTTCTGCACACAATGCGGCTGGTTTAGTTAGCATGTTAGAGGTTGACAATGAATATGATGGGTCTAATCTTTAATGCCCAGGAAGCTGTGACTCAAACTCCCATTAGACAGCTATGCAAGCTTTATGCCAAAATATGTTCCTTACGCACCAAATTGTTTTATTTATTTAACCTTTTTTAACTAGGCAAATTAACTTGGCAGTTAATAACTAATTCTTATTTACAATGACGGCCTAGGAACAGTGTGTTAAATGCCTTGTTCAGGGGCAGAACAACAGATTTTTACCTTGTCAGCTTGGGGATTCGATCTAGCAACCTTTCGGTTACTGGCTACCTGCCATTGAGCAATTATCTTCATTTACTCCAGCTAAGGCTGATATGTACTTCCCAAAAAAGCATAAATAAATCTACAAGCAACCGAGAGAAAAAAAACTTTTTTTTATTTTTTATATTGGGTATTCTGGTTTTCTCTCAATAGCTATTGAACCAAACATGCCATGCCATGACAATGAAAATGATATATTCTGATTCAGAGGAGAATGGAGAACAATCAGCACCTTTTTCATGTGAATTATTATGAAACAACTTTAAAGACTGAAAACTGAATAAAAAATCCACACAAAAAAGGTTGATTGTTCTCCATCCTCCCCTGATTCAGAATATCCAATTTTCATTGTCATGGCATGCTTGGTGAATGCAATTGACGAGAGAAAACCGACTATCCAATATGAAACAAATTTGACCTCTGTGCCGAACCAAGCCATACCTACCTTCTCTCTAAAAAGTCAGGTAAATAATACTTTCCTGTTGATATTTTGTCTGAAATTTAGAGCAGCTGACGAACAAACCGCACAGACAACCGGTAGAATAAGTTTACATATTGTATTCCACCTTCTGAATTATAAGAAACATTTACACTAGTTTGCAGGCATTAGTTTCAGACTGTATATACCAGTTAATTGTGTATTACAGCCTGATTTATCAGACTAGAAGGACATTTTCTTTAAAACTGCAACATTTTCTCTCAGCCTCATGACAAAATGTGTTGAAATGCAGGAAGTTAGCTGTTTTCCCCAAAAATATAGATTTGAGGGGGGGGGGCTGGAAATATTTATATTCGACCCTAGTGCCCCAAATGAGTTAGTCCAGCCCTGTTGTTCATGAATCCATCAGTCTCCAACTCTGTGTATTCCCCACCTTAACTTTTTTAAATATATATTTATATAAATGCAATTAATAAAAAATGAAATCTAAACAAATAAATAAAAACAGTTGCTGTGCGATTTCTCATTACCAGGTGGATTATCATTAATCCAAAATTGCCATGCCAATTTTAAAAATGAAGCTGCTTTTGGCTTGAAATGACATGCATAGTTTCAGGTGGATTTTGCAACATTTGTAATCTTTCATGTATCACCACAGGTATTAATCCAGTTATGAGATTACTAGTATTGTTGCATTATGTAATGTTAGCCATAATTGGCCATTGCATGCAAACAAACTTTAGCTGGGTGACCATCAAGCCAATTGCTCTTAACCATAAAATAGAGCAACTACCATTTGCCTAATTAATAGGATAATTAAGGGTCAATCTGGCAAGTTGTACATTTGCAATAAGATTAAGTTGTTTGGGCTCCTTTCCGTCAAGTATTTTTGGCACTTGCATTCTTCAGTCTAGGGTGCAATTGTTCTTGTAGAAAACCACAGAGCGAATATAATAATTTACATTGCAATTTCTCTACTACACAGGGGCTCTGCCATTGCCAAAATAGTAGGTGCCAATGTTGCTCACAACTCCAAGTTTGACAACACTGTGACCATGTGGGTGTTTGAGGAGATGGTGGACGGTCGCAAACTGACAGAGATCATCAACACTGACCATGAGAACGTCAAGTACCTGCCTGGACACAAGCTACCCCCCAATGTGGTGAGGAGCACATCGCATGCTGCTATGTGTTGTAATCCTGCTCAGGAATGTGAAATAAAAAAAAATATATATATATACACACAAATTCTATAATCCATTATTCACATAGTTGAAATTGACCTACCGCTCAACCAATATCCTTCATGCCTGGTTAATTGTTACCCTCAACACATCTTTGCCTAATGCTATGTGACAGTTTGTTCTGTCACAACTAGGAGGTCCTAAACCGGCTGAGTAATAAACTGATGTGGGGAATGGTGTCAGCTGCCTTCTGCTGGACTATATGTGTAAAGGTTCAGCCCTGGCTCAGTTATGTGTTGCAGCTGTCCTTGCAGCTCTCACTACAATCCACAGTACACCTCATAGCAATTTCCAGAGAGGAGTTCTCCAAGGATTAGAATGAAACTGAGAATGCTGTTTAATGACTACAGCTCAGCGTTCAACACCATAGTGCCCTCAAAGCTCATCACTAAGCTAAGAACCCTGGGACCAAACACCTCCCTCTGCAACTGGATCCTGGACTTCCTTACGGGCCACCCCCAGGTGGTAAGGGTAGGCAACAGCACGTCTGCCACGCTGATCCTCAACACTGGGGCCCCTCGGGTGTGTACTTAGTCCCCTCCTGTACTCCCTGTTCACCCACGACTGCGTGGCCAGACATGACTCCAACATCATCATTAAGTTTGCTGACGACAACAGTGACATGATCTCCGACAACAATGAGACAGCCTATAGGGAGGAGGACAGAGACCTGGCAGTGTGGTGCCAGGACAACAACCTCTACCTCAATGTGCGCAAGAGAAAGGCGCTGATCGTGGACTACAGGAGAAGGTGGGCCGAACAGTCCCCCATTAACATCGACTGGGCTGTAGTGGAGCGGGTCAAGAGTTTCAAGTTCCTTGGTGTCCACATCACGAACAAACTATCATGGTCCAAACACACCAAAACAGTTGCGAAGAGGGCACGACATCACCTTTTCCCCCTCAGGAGACTGAAAAGATTTGGCATGGGTCCCCAGATCCTCAAAGGTCTACAGCTGCACCATCGAGAGCATCCTGACCGGTTGCATCAACCGCCTGGTATGGCGACTGCTTGGCATCTGACCGTAAGGCTCTACGGAGGGTAGTGCGTATGGCCCAGTACATCACTGGGGCCAAGCTTCCTGCCACCCAGGACCAAAATAATAGGCGATGTCTGAGGCAAGCCCAAAAAATGGTCAGAAACTCCAGTCACCCTAGTCATAGACTGTTTTCTCTGCTGCCGCATGGTACCGGAGCGCCAAGTCTAGGACCAAAAGGATCCTTAATAGCTTCTACCTCCAAGCCATAAGACTGCTGAACAATAAATCAAATGGCCACCGGACTATTTACATTGACACCCCCTCCCCCCCTCCATTTGTTTTGTACACTGCTGCTGCTCGCTGTTTATCTATGCATAGTCACTACACCCCTACCTATGTGTACAAATGACCTTGACTAACCTGTACCCCCGCACATTGACTTGGTATCGATACCCCCTGTATATAGCCTTGTTATTGTTATTTTGTTACTTTTTATATATTTTTTTACTTTAGTTTATTTGGTATATATTATCTTAACTCTTGAACTGCACTGTTGGTTAAGGGCTTGTAAGTAAGCATTTCACGGTAAGGTCTACACTTGTTGTATTCGGCGCATGTGGCAAATAAAGTTTTGATTTGATTTGAACCCCTGGCTTGCAGTCAACAGATTTGGCAGTACGAGTCATGCTGACTTGACTGATTTAGCACAGACCAAGCAATCACTATATTATGTTACACAATTATAAAATACGTTTTTTTGTTGTTGATACCTTTGATGTACTGTAGCTTTTTGGACCGTGGCACCCACTATTTAGAATCAATAACACATTAATTTTGACAATGTACAACCTAACAAAGATCCTTGCAGGATCGAAACGTTGTTTGTGAATAAAGGTGCATGATGGAGCTTATGAGTGCGCAGGCTTTTTCTTTTGTATTTACAATGTGCAAGGACTACATGAAACAAGCAGACCAAGACCAGTGCCTCTAACTATCCTCTCCTGTTTCTTCCCCAGTTGGCAGTTCCTGAGCTGGTGGATGCTGCCAAGGAAGCAGACATCCTAGTGTTTGTGATCCCCCACCAGTTCATTGGCAGAGTGTGTGACACCATGAAGGGGAAGATAAAGATTAATGCACTAGGGATGTCACTCATCAAGGTTTGGCTAATACCCATGCTCTCTTCAGCAGACCTATAACAGTAGCCCAGTTGGTAGAGCATGGCATCATAGAGTTTTGATTCCCGGGACCAACAATATGTTAAAGTAACAATAATACATTAAAATGTATGCACGCATGACACTAAGTCGCTTTGGTTAAAGGTGTCTGCTAAATGGCATGCATTACCTTCAGAATGTATTCACACCCCTTGACTTTTTCCACCTTGTGTTACAGCCTGAATTTAATGTGTATTAAATAGAGATTTTTTTTGGGGGGGGGGGTCACTGGTCTACACACAATACCCCATGTCAAAGTGTAATTATGTTCTTTAGTAAAAATGTGCTTAACAAATCACATAAGTTGCAATAATAGTGTTGCTTTTTGAATGACTACGTCATCTTTGTACCCCACACACACAAATATCTGGAAGGTCCCGCAAACACAGAATTCCAAACACAGATTCAACCACAAAGACCACAGAGGTTTTCCAATGCCTTGTAAAAGAAGGGCACCTATTGGTAGCTGGGTCAAAAAAATATATAATATTAAGCAGATGTTGAGTATGGTGAAGTTATGAATTACACGTTGGGTGGTGTATCGAAACACCCAGTCACTACAAAGATACAGGCATCCTTCCTAACTCTGTTGCTGGAGAGGAAAGTAACCGCTCAGGGGTTTCACTGAGTCCAATGGTGACTTTAAAACAGAGTTGAATGGCTGTGGTAGAACTGAGGATGGCTCCACAACATTGTAGTTACTCCACAATACTAACCTAATTGACAGAGTGAAAAGATGGAAGCTTGTACAGAATACAAAGATTCCAAAACATGCATCCTGTTTGTAACAAGGCACTAAAGTAATACTGCAAAAAATGTGGCAAAAGCAATTTACTTTTTGTCCTGAATAAGGTGTGTTTGGTCAAATCCAATTCAACACATTACTGAGTACCACTCTCCATATTGGTGGTGGCTGCATCATGTTATGGGTATGCTTTTAATCTTTAAAGACTAAGGAGTTTTTCAGGATAAAAAAGAAACGGAATGGAGCTATGCAAAGGCAAAATCCTAGTGGAAAACCTGGTTCAGTCTGTTTTCCATCAGACACTTGGAAATTAATTTTACCTTTCAGCAGGACAAAACCCTTAAACACTAGGCCACATCTACCAAGAAGACAGTAAATGTTCCTGAGTGGCTGAGTTAGTTTTGACTTAAATCTACTTAATCTATGGCAAGACCTAAAAATGGTTGTCTAGCAATGATCAGCAACCAATTTGAGAGAGCTTGAAGAATTTTGAAAATAATAATTGGCAAATGTTGCACAATCCAGGTGTGGAAAGCTCTTAGACTTACCCAGAAATACTCAACAGCTGTAATTGCTGCCAAATGTTCTTCAAAGTATTGACTCGGGTGTGAATACTTAAGTAAATGAGATTTCATTTTCAATAAATTTGCCAAAATTTCTAAAAACATGTTTTCACTTTGGCATTATGGGGTATTGTGTGTAGAACACATTTTGAATTCAGTCTGTAATTACAACAAAATATGGAATGCGTCAAGGGGTATGAATACATTCTGAAGACACTGTATATTGTGATGTAGGTCATAGCTCCACTGTAATATATAGTGGGGTCTGAAATTATTGACACCCTTGGCCCTGATAAAGACGAGCAATAAATTCAAATACTGAGCTATATTGTCTGCCCAAAATAATTAGGAAATTTATATTTTATACTAATACAATTTCACAAAGAAAGAGATTTGGTTTAACAAGTAATACTTTTTTCCCCCCTCAAAGGTAGGGGTCAAAATGATTGACACCCCTAAAGATTCTTATTAAATAAAGTAGTCAAGTTTAGTATTTTGTCCCATATTCCTAGCATGTACAAACTTGTTAAATGTATTTGCAGTTCGTTTTGGTTTTGTTTCAGATTATTTTGTGCCCAATATAAATAAATGGTAAATAATTTGTCATTTGGAGTCACTTCTATTATAAATAAGAATAGAATATGTTTCTAAACACTTCTACATTAGTATGGATCCTACCATGATTATGGATAATCCTGAATGAATTGTGAATAATGATGAGTGAGAAAGTTACAAAGGGTCAATGTATGCTAACCTCTTATTGGTAATGATCAACAACAAAAAATACTTGTTGAACAAAATCTCTTTTCTCTGAGCAATTGTATCAGTATAAAATCTTTTAAATTCCAATTTTTTTCAGCATACAATATAGCTCAGTATTTTGAATTATTTATTTTATACAGTCATTGTTGCTCATCATTATCAACGGTGTCAATAATTTCAGACCCCGCTGTACGTCTTTTGAATTGCTTTACTGTGTGTACTGTGTGCTACGTGTTCGACTCCAGGGTGTGGATGAGGGTCCTGACGGACTGAAGCTCATCTCTGATGTGATCCAGGAGAAGTTGGGCATCGCCATGAGTGTGTTGATGGGGGCCAACATCGCCAACGAGGTCGCCGACGAGAAGTTCTGTGAGACCACTATCGGTTAGATTCCACATTTGTAATGGGCTTGAGTTATCATTGTCTTACATACTTCTGAATGGTGTGCTGTCCAGCGTTTTTTTTTTTCTTTCTTCCCCTTACTGAACATTTGGTTTGGATAAATGTATACAGTGCAAACTGAAAAGTAAGGCATTCTATTTTGTCAATATGTGTGGAGACCTTTAGTAAAGGTATTCACTCTCAACATATTTCCAACCTCCAAACAGTGGTGAATGGAAAGAGACCTCCGTTACATAAAAAACCCAAAAGTATAATGACGTTTTCCGATTGTCATTAGGCCAGAATGTATCTGTCTACTGCAGTTCGCGTGTGACTCTGCCTTTTCATAATGTCAGTGTTCTCGTTGAACCACGTCACATTTTAGAGTGTAGGCTATACCACCCGTTTTCATGTCCATTCGCTCATTTCATGCCTCTGACATGTGGTAATGATAAAAAGTGGTGTAATAGCCAACTTTGAGGGCCATTAGTGCATTTTTTTTTTTGCATGTGACCTTACCATGAAAACCCTGTGCCCTAGCCTGTAACGAGAGCCTGGTAATTAGGCCTTTAATTAGGGCCTGTACCTTGAGTTTTCCTCGTTATGTCATATGGTAAGTGCTAGAGTTTTTCATTAAATATTTGAAAGTTAAATATATGTTAGGATTGAAAAGGGTTAACTATTTCTCCAATTCTCCCTCTCCCAAGGATGTAAGGATAAAGAACATGGGGCTTTGCTGAAGGAACTCATGCAGACCAGTAACTTCCGGGTCACTGTAGTGGAGGAGTCCGATGTGGTTGAAATCTGTGGAGCACTGAAGGTGAGCGAGCACTCAACCATTAAGGCAGTGTTTACATAGGCGGCCCAATTCTGATTCCTTTTCCACTAATTGGTCTTTTGACCAAACAGAACAGCTCTTTTGCCAATAATTGAGCAAGGGATCAGAATTGGGCTGCCTGTGTTAACGCAGCCTTATAGATTCTCCCTGGCCTCACCTTGCTTAATGTCTAGTCATGTTGTCTCGACGTCTGAATCTCAACACTCCTCATTTCCAATTGTATACTTTCTACTTGCCCTTCATCGACTTCTTAGATGAAGGGCAGACTGGAGAAAGTGTGCTTGTAAGAAAACGGGCTGTCGTTATGTGTTGAAGCCGTTAAACCCTGCCCTCCTCTCTGTGGCTGTCAGAACATTGTGGCGGTGGGGGCGGGCTTCTGTGATGGCCTGGGCTTCGGGGACAACACCAAGGCCGCTGTGATCCGACTGGGGCTGATGGAGATGATCGCCTTCGCACGCATCTTCTGCACTGCAGGGCCCGTCTCCTCGGCAACCTTCCTGGAGAGTTGTGGCGTCGCCGACCTCATCACGACCTGCTATGGCGGCCGCAACCGTAAAGTGGCCGAAGCCTTCGCCAAGACGGGGAAGGTGAGACGGTGACTTAATTGGCTTTTAGATAAAGACAGGGCGACGTAAAAATGAAAAATGGTTTGAATTATAGCCTTTAGGATTGGAACGGGGAAAATACAGAAGATGAGAGCTTTAAAAAAAAATGTTTTATTTGTCAGATGACCTCATGGATACCGTTTGTATGTCTCTGCATCCAGTATCAAGGAAGTTGGAGGTAGTTTCGTTAGCCAACGCAGAGAACTGAAATGGTATCCAATATTTCATCTGATAAAGTGCATAATTGCCAAAAATATCGCACTATCCCTTTAATGATAAGCTTTGAAAATAAAAAGGGGGCCAGAGAGTGAATTTTAGTTCAAATGTAATTTTGGGGTGAGAGTGGCCTTGACTTCAACAGCCATGTTTTTATTCTGCTCAGTCAATTGAAGAGCTGGAGAAAGAGATGCTGAATGGACAGAAGCTCCAGGGACCAGCAACAGCAGCTGAAGTCCATGTCATCCTAAAGAGCAAAAATATGCTTGACAAGTAAGTTGGCACAGAAATCAAACAGCTCTTTCACCCATGAAGAAACTGATGTTACTTTGCATGTGGTGATTCCCTTACAAATAACCTCTGGCTCTGTCGAGTGAATCACCTCGATTATATGCAAATAAAAAGGATACATCTGAAATAGTTAAAACAATGGAGTTATTCTTAAAGGCCAAAGATAATGACTGTGGCAAATCCCCCCCCCCCCCCCCCCCTCTCTCTCTGGTCCCAGGTTCCCACTGTTCAACGCTGTGTACCAGATTTGCTACCAGGGTCATCCAGTCGCAGAGTTTATCAAGTGTTTGCAAAACCACCCGGAGCACATGTAGGCTAGCAGACTGGTCAAGTGGCTGGAGAAGCAGGATCAACACCACTTTCACTTTGTACCTGTTAGAAAATAGATGGGAGAATACGCACACTTGCATAGTCCACAGCTCCGATGCAGCATTCAGACTCCAACGGACAACGTTGAAGTAAGGTTAGCTTGCATTGGACTTGTGGTGTATGCTGCAGCTATTCTACTGTGTACCGTCTTTCGGGTTTTGTACGTACCTCCTATATTATAGAAGTGGTTTCCTGCTCTTGGTTTTCTACAGGAGTATGCTCACCCAGCATGTACTTGTTGGCGTCGAATCAAACGCCACTCTCCGTCCTCAGCTGTTGTTGGCACGTCCATTGTGATACCTCACTTCGTTATCGTTTGGCTTATTCATGTTAATTGTGGTTAGGCTTTGTGGCAGATGCTAGGCTATTTGTGTCCTTTTTTTTGCTTGTGTAATTCTGTTTTTCTCCGCATCCTTTGACGTTTGATTCTTGACTTGTATTGGTCGTTAGGCTAGTTGCTCGATTCAATCCATGTTGCGGATGTTCAGCTCTATAGCACGATTAGAATTTAAAAGGCAATGTTCCTGCGTTCACTGCGTATGTCCGCTCAATCGGAAATTACCTTTAAATTTCAATCAAGCTATAGTGCTCAACTTCCGTAATACGGATTGAATCGAGCCCTAGATTTACATAGCAACGGGTAAGAGAAAAATGCAAGTGCCTTACAATGCCACATTGCTGAAAAGTCTTGGCTGTTGTGCTTTGTGAAACCAAATACCTTTTACCTCTTATCGTCCTTCCATTTAGCCATTCGTAACCATGACGCTGCCTTTGAATTGCACTAACATGTGGCTTATGTTTGAAAAGGGTGTATTTTAAAAATAAGATTTGCCTTTTGAAATAAATGTTTTATTCCAGTGCCGTCAAATGGCTGGCCTTTTCATTTGGCTGCTTGTTCACAGCTCTAGAGGGCAGTTCTATTTCAGTGATGTCAACTGGAATCTCAGCACTGTAGCTCGTGGTCAGAATAAATAGTTGCTATTTACATGGACAAGCACATGTCAGAGCCAGGGAATGGAGATTCGAAGAAAAATGGAAACTCTTTAGGTTAACAGCCAAGCCACTGTGAATAAAATGGGTCTACTTTGTACTTAAATATACGACAATTGTAATACAAAGCTTTTTCTTTGTTGATTATATTATATATATATATATATATGCACCTTCAAAGTATTCAGAACCCTTTACTTTTTCCACCTCAATGTACACACAATACCCCATAATGACAAAGCAAAAATATTTTTTTGCTAATTTATAAAAATAAAAAAAATTCAAGATTACATTTAGGTAAGTATTCAGACCCTTTACTCAGTACTTTGTTGAAGCACTTTTGACAGTGATTACAGCCTTGAGTCTTCTTGGGTATGACGCTACAAGCTTGGCACACCTGTATTTGGGGAGTTTCTCCCATTCTTCTTTCCAGATCCTCTCAAGCTCTGTCAGGTTGGATGGGGAGCATCGCTGCACAGCTATTTTCAGGTCTCTCCAGAGATGTTCGATCGAGTATAAGTCCGGGCTCAGAGACTTGTCCCGATGCCACTCCTGCGTTATCTTGGCTGTGCGCTTAGGACCATTGTCTTGTTGGAAGGTGAACCTTTGCCGGCACTTTGCTTCGTTCATCTTTCCCTCGATCCTGATCAGTCTCCCAGTCCTTGCCGCTGAAAAACATCCCCACAGTACGATGCTGCCACCACCATGCTTCACCGTAGAGATGGTGCCAGGTTTCCTCCAGATGTGACGCTTGGCATTCAGGCCAGAGTTCAATCTTGGTTTCATCAGACCAGAGAATCTTGTTTCTCATGGTCTGAGAGTTCTTTAGGTGCCTTTTAGCAAATTCCAAGCGGGCTGTCATGTGACTTACCGATGCGTGGCTTCTGTCTGGCCACTCTACTATAAAGGCCTAATTAGTGGAGTGTTGCAGAGATGGTTTTCCTTCTGGAAGGTTCTCCCATCTCCACCATCAGGTTCTTGGTCACCTCCCTGACCAAGGCCCTTCCCCCGATTGCTCAGTTTGGCCAGCTTTTGGAAGATTCTTGGTGGTTCCAAACTTCTTCCATTTAAGAATTATGGATGCCACTGTGTTCTTTGGGACCTTCAATTGCTGCAGTAATTTTTTGGTACCCTTCCCCAGATCTGTGCCTCGACACAATCCTGTCTGTTTCTGAGTTCTACGGACAATTCCTTCGACCTCATGGCTTGATTTTTGCTCTGACTTGCACTGTCGAAGTTGTCATCAAGGCAAAGGGTGGCTATTTGAAGAATCTCAAATAAAATATTGTGATTTGTTTAAACACTTAACTACATGATTCCATATGTTATTTCTTAGTTGATGTCTTCACTATTATTGTACAATGTAGAAAATAGTGAAAAGAAACCTTGGAATGAGTAGGTGTCCAAACTTGACTGGTAGTGTGTGAGTGTGTACACACACACACACACACACACACTTACTTCGAGACCAACCCCTTAACACAAAATACCTGCATCAATGGAGAATGCACACTGAAGAAATTACTGGTTTATTGCAAGTTGTGGAAATATAACATGAATGTTCGGTCTATAGCAATACAGTACGTCATTATAAAGATGGCATCGTATGTTGACCCTGTGACAGACCTTGCTGTTTCTAAACGAACATCAAACTTAATAGGCCTGAAAAATGTAAACAAAAAGGAATGAAACAGCAGAAAGGTCACAGCTCTTTTCTTGGAATTAAGCACACTAAAGCCTTGTTCTAGTACAATTTTTGCTTTGTAAGAAATTGGAGAGGAAACTGCCTGCAGAAAATATTGACCCCTGCATTCAACCACCATGTTTTAAACCCACTTCAATACATCAATTATTATGCAATCATGATTTTGCTTGGTCCAAAATAGCATAAGAAAAACAAAGATAACATTCATAGAAAAAAAAAAAATTCTGTTAAACGGATACTTTAGGATTTTAGCAATGAGGCACTTTATTTACTTCCCCAGAGTCAGATGGACTCATGGCTACCATTTGTGTCTTTGTCCAGTATGAAGGAAGTTAGAGGTAGTCGGGCAAGCAAATGTTAACTAGCGTTAGCGCAATGACTGGAAGTCTATAGGTATCTACTAGCATAATAGCAGATACCTGGTTGATCCTGTCAGTAGCATATGCCTGTCTCAAAGATTAAGCCATGCCAGTCATTCGTGCTAACACTACAGTAGTTAGCATGGTTTTGCGAAACTACCTCTGTCTCTGTGTCCAGTATGGAGGAAGTTAATGGTATCCACGAGTTTTGGCCTCATTGCCAAAATCTCAAAGTACCCCTTTAATACAGGTGGTAATAGCAGAGGATGGTAGACATTCATTGTAATTCCCACCATTAAAACAGGTTATCCATGTTTTGTTCTCAGTCTCCATGTAAAAACACCCAGGTCTAACTTTTGGTAGCTATGATCACTAGCTGATCAGAGCTGTAGAATGTTTTGTCTAAGATTAGCCAAATTCTGTTTCTCGCCCTTCTGCCTGAAGTGTGTACTGAAGAAAGTGGAAACCTCTCCAGCCCATGCTTACACTCATTCAATGGTGCCAGTCCTATTCTCTACCACTCTCCCAGTCCGAAGTGTGCACTTGTACTCCCCCCCCCCCCCCCCTTTATGGGATGGACTGGTATGTTGGAAATAAGTGCACACTTCTAGGTGAAGGGTAGAGAATCGGATCGCAACCACAGCTTTTGAATCCATGACGAGAAGTAAAAGCTGAAACAGAATTGGGCTAGTGTTCGCTCGCTCTTCCCTTGTTCCCCAGTGGTTAAGCACCTCCTCCCTCCCTAGTTAAGACCTGACGGATACAAGTGACACCAGGTCACTTGTACAGAGCATTAATGTAGTACCTGAGACCTAGGCTATGCTCCAATACTATTAAATAGCTACCTTTCCATATTTTCTTGACTGTTGCCGTGACAGGTCTGGAAAGGAAAGAGCAATAGTAGGAACCGCCAGACCCAAAGAAGACATTCAAAAGTATTGCAACGTAACGCTACTCATTTACACCACTCTGCCTCTACCCATCCCTCTTCTTCCTCTCCTCCTCCCTCTCTCACAGTCGGTGGGGGTTGACCCATTTGTATGTTCCTTCGTAACGGAAACCGACCCTCTTTGAGAGCTCGTCCGCTTCCGTTGGACCCCGGCTAGGAAGAAGGAAAGGAACAAATCCATCAAAAATAATATCGCTGACAAATGAATGTGACATGAGAGTTGTTAAACTGTGAATGGTAAATCTTACCTTCCATATTTGTAGGGTGTGGGGGGAGTCTTCTCGTTCTCTATCTGATGAAGGAGAGGTGTAAAGATCCTCCAGGCTTCCCTCAGCTCATCACTAAGAGAAAAGAGAAGATATAATGTAAGGGAGAGTACCACATACAGTAATGCAGCCAACAATGGAAGCAACCCTATGGCACCATGTAGTGGACAGAATAATGCATGTTAGGCTTGGGCGATATACCCTTAATACCGTATACTGGGATATTTCAAAATGGGGGGGGTGAGGCTTGGTTTAATCCAATCGTTGCAGCAGGCTCAACCGACACCCCGCCCGTTTTCTTAAGACAGACCTTGACAATAGTAGTTAGGATCACACAGCGCTTCACACGGTTTGAGTGAGAGATAAGTGCTGACAGCAGAAGATAATTACAAAAAAATACTTGTCATAATCGTATTTGGAAAATTCGCCATATCTGCTACGATACTTGTTTTGTCCGATTACTCTGCACACCCCTCCCTGGAAGTGCATCCCCCTTGTGTACACTTCCAGTAATACTATAATACGGTACAGAAACAGGGTGGGAAATCTGGTTACGGCACAACCCTAATGCATGTTCATGGTCTTATTTGCATAACACAAACATTATGGCAACAGAGGGAACTTCCGAGACAGACGGACTGACCTTCTGACAAAGTGCATCTGGCTGCCACAGAAGACGTCCAGGATGAGACGCTCGTAGGCGTCTGGCAACTTCACATCCTGAGGAGAGAAGATTACAGTGAAAACGGGGCAAATAGGTTTGAACGTTTGTGCCTGCATATGGGTTGCTAAAATGGGTGTACCTTTTCAAGGAATGATTGGGTGCGTGTTCATTCCAGTATCTCACCTTGTATCTGCTCTTGTAGGTGAGGTCCAGCTCCGTCTCCTCGGGGTGGAAGTACACTCCTGGTTTCTTGCTCATCATCTTGGCGTAGACGGCCTCGTTGGGCTGTACGCGCACCACCAGCTCATTCCTACGACACTGCGCGCCAAAGATGTCCCCCGGGACGTCGGTGAACTGCAACCGGACCTCCGCTTTCCGCTCATTCAGGGCTTTGCCGCAACGCAGGATGAAGGGAACACCTTTGGATGAACAAATAGTTATTTAAAAATGTCCAATGCAGCCGTTTTTATCTCTATCAAATCATTTCTGGGTAACAATTAAGTACCGTACTGTTATTTTAATTGGAAAATGGTCAAAAAGGGAAAAAAAATGCTTCTTAGAAAAGAGCAATTTCTCAAGCAAGAATTTTGCGAGGACTTTTAGAGGGGTTTGAGCTGGGAGGGAAAACTGAAAATGTGTTGTTGGCAGAGAGGTTTGGAACTCTTTATTATTGGTCTAATTAATTTACCACATGGTGATGTGACATGGAAGGCCAAAACTCCCTCCCACCAAAACAGGCTGAAATTTCAGGCTGTCTTCTCAAATAGCTCTTATACTAAGGGCATTATCATAACTTTCAGTTTTATTTGAACCTCCGTGTGGAAATACAGTACTAATCAAGTTTAGACACCTACTCATTCCAGGGTTTTTATTTATTTTTACTATTTTCTACATTGTACAATAATAGTGAAGACATCAAACTATGAAATAACACATGGAATCATGTAGTAACCAAAAAAAAAAAAAATGTTGAACAAATAAAAATATTTTATATTTGAGATTCTTCAAAGTAGCCATCCTTTGCCTTGTTGACAGCTTTGCATTCTCTCAACCAGCTTCATGAGGTAGTCACCTGGAATGCATTTCAATTAATAGATGTGCCTTGTTAAGTTAATTTGTGGAATTTCTTTCCTTCTTAATGCGTTTGACCCAATCAGTTGTGTTGTGACAAGGTAGGGTTGGTATACAGAATATAGCCCTATTTGGTAAAAGACCAAGTCTATATTATGGCAAGGACAGCTCAAATAAGCAAAGAGAAACGACAGTCCATCATTACTTTAAGACATGAAGGTCAGTCAATCTGGAAAATGTCAAGAACTTTGAAAGTTTCTTCAAGCGCAGTCACAAAAACCATCAAGCGCTATGATGAAACTGGCTCTCACGAGGACCGCCACAGGAAAGGAAGACCCAGAGTTACCTCTGCTGCAGAGGATAAGTTCAGTAGAGTTACCAGCCTCAGAAATTGCAGACCAAATAAATGCTTCACAGAGTTCAAGTAACAGACACATCTCAACATCAACTGTTCAGAGGAAACTGCGTGAATCAGGGTTTCATGGTCAAATTGTTGCAAAGAAACCACTAAAGGACACCATTAAGAAGAAGAGACTTTCTTGGGCGAAGAAGCATGAGCAATGGATATTAGACTGTCGGAAATCTGTCATTTGGTCTGCGGAGTCCAAATTTTAGATTTTTGGTTCCAACCACTGTCTTTTTGAGACGCTGAGTTGATGAACGGATGATCTCCGCATGTGTGGTTCCCACCGTGAAGCATGGAGGAGGTGGTGTGATGGTGCTTTGCTGGTGACACTGTCTGTGATTTATTTAGAATTCAAGGCACACTTAACAAGCATGGCTACCACAGCATTCTGCAGCGATAAGCCATCCCATCTGGTTTGCGCTTAGTGGGACTATCATTTGTTTTTCAATAGGACAATGACCAGACACCTCCAGGCTGTGTAAGGGCTATTTGACCAAGAAGGAGAGATGGAGTGCTGCATCAGATGACCCGACCTCCACAATCACCCAACCTCAACCCAATTGAGATGGTTTGGGATGAGTTGGACCGCAGAGTGAAGGAAACACAGCCAACAAGTGGGAACTCCTTCAAGACTGTTGGAAAAGCATTCCAGGTGAAGCTGGTTGAGAGAATGCCAAGATTGTGCAAAGCTGTCATCAAGGCAAAGGGTGGCTACTTTGAAGAATCAAAAATATATTTAGATTTGTTTAACACTTTTGGTTACTACATGATTCCATATGTGTTATTTCATCATTTTTATGTCTTCACTATTCTTCTAAAGTCTCATAGTAAAAATAAAGAAACCTTTGAATGAATAGGTGTCCCTAAACTTTTGACTGGTACAGTATAGATAAAACACAAAAAAATATAATCCTGTTTTTGACTGCACTGGGCCTTTAAGAGTTATCACTGAGTAGTGAGCTGGTTTGACCAGACAGTGAAAGCACAACAAGCAACACCATGCAATGGAGAGAGAAAGCAGAGGTTCTCACCATCCCAGCGCTCGTTGTGCACGTAGAGCACAGCTGTGGCAAAGGTGGCCTGGGTGGAGCCTTTGGGGACAGTGGGGTCATCAAGGTAACCCAGCTTGGCGTCCCCCTCTCCCTCTGGGTCGCCCACGTACTGCCCCAACACCACATCTGACATGGTAATGGGGGCGATGCACTTCAGCACCTTCACCTGCAGGGGGAGACAGTGGTCAGGGAGAGTAAGTAAGAAGTGATAGGTTTGAAGACTAATTGTTGATTCCGTTGTTTGTTTGTTTTTTTTACTAATAAAGATATCAGTAGTTTTCTAGAGGAGCCAATGGTAAAGTCAAGTAAAGATGTGTTTTGGGCTTTAGCCAGGTTGTGCCCATGTTACTGTACCTTTTCATCCCTGACATCATCAGAGCTGGTGGAGGCCGGCTTCTCCATGGCAACCAGAGAGAGCATCTGGAGCAAGTGGTTCTGCATGACATCACTAAAGAAAATACGGAATTGGTGGTGAGAAGTTAGACGGACTAGTAGAACATGGCAAGAATAAATGCCTTCATTGAGGTTTGATTTCATTAAGCCAGTTCCCCTCACCGGATGATGCCAAAGTCGTCAAAGTAGCCGCCTCGGCCCTGGGTGCCGAAGGGTTCTTTGAAGGTGAGGACCACACACGCTATGCTGTCCCTGTTCCAGATTGGCCCAAAGATCCGGTTCCCAAATCTGGAACATTTACCACTGTTTAACCTCAGCCTTATTGACTTGGGACATAGCTGAGAGACACAGCTGTCTGTGACAAGGTTTATTCATGTTCTCTCATCTCTGTACCTGAGAACCATGAGGTTCTGCACCATCTCCTTGCCCAGGTAGTGGTCTATGCGGTAGATCTGATCCTCAGTAAACAGGGAGGAGAGGTGGGTGGACAGCTCCTCAGAGCTCTGCAGGTCACGACCAAACGGCTTCTCCACAATCACCCTGTTCCAGCCCCTACTAAACACACACAGATAGGAGGGGAGTTCAGCATGATTCGGTTATTTAACAGCAGAAGAGGGGAACTTTCATCTCATGACCAACCCTTCCCAGACAATACCAATTACATATACAGCAAGTGGATGAAATATGACCAGGCCTGTCCCAGTCCCTACCAATAGAGAAGGATTCAGAGGAGAGGGAGTCTGAGACTAAACAGTAAGACAGACAGAACTACAGTAGACATAACCGGCTCACTGACTTGGTGCTCATGCAGTGGTGCTTAATGTTCTTGGTGACATCGTGGTAGATGCTGGGCGGCAGGGCCAGGTAGAAGAGGCGGTTGGCCTCGCCACCCCCGGGCAGGGACAACAGGTGGGTGTGGAGGTTGGAGAAGGCACTCTCATCCGCGTACTTCCCACTGACGTAAGAGTTACGGCTGAAGAACACAGACAACCGCTCCGCCTCAGAGTCTGCCACCTGGGACCACAGAGAGATAGGAATGTTGTCATATGATGTCATTGGTTTTAGCACATGCACAAACGCATTAACTGTGTCAAATGTGGGTCATTGTGTAATGCTAGATGTGTTCATGGGGAAAGTCTTACCTTCAGATAGGGCATGCAGGCAGTTTTGATGGCATCCACCGTGAGGTCAGAGCGGGCAAAGCCCACAAAGTGAGTCTGTTCAGGAAGGAGCCCATCTCTAAACAACCACCTGAGTGAGACGGGGGAGAAGAATAGAGAAAGGCTCATAATTAGTCTTATTACATGACACCTCACAACTGCCCTGGGCTACACATACTCACCATAGAGTTGGGTAGATTTTCTTTTTGGCTAGATCCCCCTAAAGAGCATCGTAAACACAAGACCAGATTAGTCACCTCTAAAATGTTAGTTGAAACAGATTCCCCTGGCCTATATAGCCTAGTGGGTCTACAAGACAGTTCATTCAAGGTCTGTCAGTGTGGCGATTACTAGTACAGTAAACAAGGCTATAAATAAGGGTTCCTTACTTGATACTACTGCTGGTTGCAGTTTGGACAGTTAGTAGTAGGCTGTAGTGGCCTATTTAGGATTTATGCAATAGCAGTAATCCAACTGGGAGCACTGCTAACTACAGAGAGGCAGCAGCAGCGACACAGCTTGAAGAAAACTGGCAGAGTACAAAGCCAAAGAATATTCTGAACGCAATAACCCTTACGAAAGCTAGTATGGAATAAATGAGAGATTACCTATCATCACAGAGAATAATAAAAAAAACTATAAACGACAGAGCTACACTGTTAAACATCTATACTGAGGAACATAAAAATAAATCTAACAAAGCATTCCTCACTAGTTTCAGCACCACTATACCACGGGTCCGTCAATAATGTTTTTTAGCGGATGCTGGGTTATCTGATGTTTGTCACTTGAGGAAATGCTTCAAAAATAAATAATTCATCCGAATGGCCTTATTGACTATTATTTGTGAGCTTATCTGTTTCCTATTCCAGTGAGGTGTGTTGGTTTGCTGTGTAATAGTGAATCATTTGTTTAGTGTGCCTTTAAAATGACACATTGAGTTACACCTTTAAAACTGATGTGCTATGAAATGCTGGCCTACTGTCCCGCCTCAGCTGAGAGAAAAACGCAAATACAGGGTGACTCGACAAACATCTCTTCACTCTTCCGTTCATGATGAAGAGGCATAAACACCGATCCCACTATATTCCTCTCTCTCCCCCTTTCACAAAAGGAGACTCACACACACCATCTCAATAACCACGTTTTCATCCACAGTTTTTATGCAAGTTAACTCATACCGTAGAAAAGAAAATCACGACAGCTGTGATGGAAACAGGAAGTTTCCGTACAATTTTATAAATGTCGACAGATATTTTTTGGGTTCGACATGGTGGGATCTTTCCGTGTTAACGATGCAAGAAATGGTTGTGGAAACGTGTTTATGCACAAATATTGGTATAATAACCCTCATATCGAAGTAAACTTGGAGTCACGTGATGAAACATAAGCCTTATTAGATAGCCTAGGTTTCTCTCACCATGACTATGTTTTCATTGCTTCAGTGAAGTGAAAATAGAGATTACCTTCAATAATTGGAAATGTGACCATGTTCCTGTGCCATGTATCAACAGATGTATATTTGGCCTACAATCTTACATCACCATTAGGCTAAGTACAGTCCCATTCAGCAAGCCTGTATGGTGCCTTGTACCAAGGTAAGCGTGCAATATTTACTGAACCGTTTCATTGGCACAGCAACTGCAATGAGGACATGTTGAGTGAGGTGGTGTGCACGTGCAACACCAGCTGGTGATTGGTTTAGCTGGTGATTGGTTTGTGCTTGTGGAGTGACAAGGACAGACTGCAGCATTGGAAACAAAGCATATTTTACAGTAGCCTATGCATAGCTTTTTGTAGTACAATCCCTGTTCATAAAAACCACAGCTCTGCCTTACCATTGCCCCATCCTGATTCCAGACTTGCCTCTATTGCTATGACAGGAAACTGCTGACAGACAGTGACACTGCACTATTCAGCCCTCGCTCCACTCCTTTCAAACAAAAGTAAATGGAGCAGGAGAAAGTAGATGGAAGAGAAGTGGGCGGAATAATTCAATATCAGAACTACTCTCCCACACTTTATCAGCAAACGAGGCAGGTCTTACAAGTCAGCAGAGAACAAGGAAACAGGAAATAAACCGTGTAGGCCTAGAGAGTGTGTCATTCCTAGAGAAGGAAATAGTAGAAGAAAATGCAACTTCAGAGTGACTGGACTTTGTCACTGGATTGATAATCCTAGTAGGTATTGAAAGGAGAATAAATTATTATAGGCTGTGGGAAATATGAAATTCTGGCTCGTTAAACTCGCTCTAAATGACTGGGTAACTTGGACATTATGCTGAGCTCTCAAAGCAATTGGTCAACAAAAGATCAGTTCTTAAACCATGATTGGCCAACAAACGGTCTGTGCCCAAATGATTGCCTAACAAATGGTCTGAGCTGACCATGATTGGCTAACAAACAGCCTGTGTCCAAATCATAACCAACAATCAGGAACCTTGACATGTTCTCTGTATCAAGGCCAGACTACAGAAAGCTCAAGTGATTCTGGGGTTACTTAGTTACACAAGCGCAGTTATGTGTCTCAATGAAATTTAGACATTTCCGAAAAACAGGTCATGTGCAACCTCTCTCTTTTCCGTTTAAAATTTTCTACACACCTTTCTCACAAAATGTGTTCCCTTCTATGTCCACCTAAAATCTATTATTAAGTGTTTATAAAATAGGTATTACAGATTCTGCAATTTGGTAGCCTACATTTAGTAAACAGCTAGGCTAATCCAGTGCTTTAGATTTATCTTGAACTTCCTCATTAAACAAGCTTTTTATGCGAGTAAAGTACATGTCGGATTTGTTTTTAAAGTCATGACAAGCCTGATGGTAACAGAACATTCTTCTGTAAACTTTCCAAATGTCGACAAAACAAAACACGCTACACAAAGTCGGATCTTTCTGTGTCGGTCAAATTAATATTGCGAGAAATGTTGGTGGAAACACTTTTACATGCAAACATCGATATAATAACCATCATATGGAACTAAGCTTGGAGTCACACGATGACATGTTGTGTGGTCCTTCCACTACAACTCATCAGGAAAGCAGGCAGTTTATTAGGCTACTGATGAAATAAAGTGATGACCTTCACAGGGTGGTGAAAGTGCAAGGTGATGAGCTTGATGCTCCTTTTCAATAAATATCAAGGATCCTATTCTGATAATCGATGCTTGGCTGCCATGACATATAAAAACAATATTGCTCTTTTATCCATAATAACCTCATCATGTAGGCTATACATGTGCTCCAGCCAACAGAGTGCAGATAGCACTGTTGGCTAGACCACATGTGCAAATGACAGAGTCGGCACATTCGCTATATACAGTAACAAAACAAATTCGGTAACAAAACCATCAGTAGATTTGAAAATGCGTTGGAAACCTCTAACTTTATTTATTTGGTACATGGGAATTTAACCGCTAAATTCATTTTTATGTGCACTACGTCATCTCGCACAGCCTTTTATATGCAACAAGTACAGTTTATGGAAACAACATTATGGAAAATATTGTTTTTATGCAGATTTTAGAATATTCGCATGAAAATCTGTCGCCAATATAACGGAAACCTAGCTAAAGAATGCATTACAGGTTTAATTTCATAATCACTCATACCTTTTCTGAGCATTTAATAAATGTCCACAAAAAGGTTAGATGATGTTCACAATCTGATTCACTTATTTTGTCAGTCACTCTCTCCAGTAAGCATCCAACACACACACACACACACACACTCACATTCATCATTCCATTTACTCAAACAACTTTTGTGATGATACAAATCATTTTGACAGTGCTTCAAAAGGTCTAAAACGTGCAGGGTCATTGATCAATTATCAAAGTACCCCCCCCCCTCACCGATGCTCCCATGATGATGAAGATGTGAGCGTCGGACTGACGGAACTCCTCATCCTCATGCAGCTCCTTCCGCAGCTCCCCGAACACCTCGGACCGAGAGAGGGGAATGGAGCTCATTTTTCCTAGGCAAAGGTAAATGTCAAAAGACAAGTTATTATCAAGAACAGGATTGATTGGCCTAACATTTATGAGAACACTTGTAGGAGGAACGCACACATGTTCACACAAGAACAATACAGTGTAGTCCACTGTAATCTAGTTTAATAGCATAGGCCTATTGATGGCGTGATTTCAAGTAAAAACAATTTGTAGAATATCACACTATTACGCAAATAGACTAGAGCACTGCTCTGGGCACTGACTGACACAATGATTCATACCAATGGAGTACAAACAGCCACAACCACTTTTCAAACACAAAACAAGTTAAACACTGCTTTCAAACAATGAACTTTCTAGACATTCAGAGAAACAGCCTTGGGATAAACAGAGGAGGCTGGCACCAATAAGTGAAAGAGAACAATAGATTGAAACATTCTTAGTTGTACCTCCTTGTGTGCTATAGGCAGTAAGATTGGACATAGAGGAACAGATATTTGGAAAATGTAGATCTACTTTCAGGAAGCACTTGTTTTCTTTTCAGGAGAACAGTTTTAGCCCTAAATATTTTTGACAAATTTCACTTTATTTGAAAAGGACACTTAACAACACTGCCTATATAGAGTCTATAAAACTACCATAAACACAAATCATATAGTAAAGATATTACACCATTTTAGGCCAACCTTTTCTTCTCATACGGCTGATAAGAAATCAAGACATTGTGTGCCACCTTCAAAAATAATAATACTCTTATCTTACCTACACGGAAATGGTGTAGACCTAAGTCCTTGTTTAGCACCGCTTCTAAGTCGATAATTTGTCACATAATATGTAAGTGGAATAGACTAAATAAGTCCACTTAGAAATACACAAAATCTACATGCAAGACGACACAGTTACATCACTATTTCTGTATGCGCCAGTAATCATAATCATACCGGGTCCTTGTTGTGCAATGGCACCACCGGCAGGTCTCTCTTGGGTCGGGGAGAGAGAGGACCCACAACAAGAGCAGGGAGAGAAGTCATTAAAACGGTCAATGTAATATTAGCTAGCTAGCTAGCTACAGTTTACAGAATGTGCAACTCTCTCGGATAAGCATTCTCCACTTTGCAGACACAAATAGTCACAACACACCATCCACTATAATGTTATTAGCAAAATCCTCAACCCAATCCCGTATTTAAAAGGGCTCAACCCACCTAGCTGTGCTGTGACCACAAATAACACGGGGTACGTTTAGCTAGCCAAGCTAGCTAACTTAGACGAATTTGCACCTGTACACGGTAACGTTAAGTTAGCTAGCTAGCAAACTAGTCGCGCTCTGTACAAAATATTTGGACCTAGGTTACCCACCAAAGTAACTAGCTAACTATAAATGACACAAGTTTCTTTAATAACAAAACACCAAACAGACACTAACGTTAGCTAAAACATCCCAGCATCATATTCGTGGCTGTTTTGACAAAATGACAAGCATGCAGTCAGCAGTAAAACGACCCGTTAGCGCGCAGCTAGCTGTCAATGTGTTCGTAGTGGGCAGAGGAATATCTTTCTTTTCTTTTAAAAAAAAAACAACACTTACTTCCAGCCATTTCCAATTCAAACGATTAACTTGAACTGAGAATGAGGCGATTACAGCGCGAACCTCGACCGACACTACTGTAAATTACCAAGCTACTTGCAGCTCATCACTAACGCAGTTTCCTTCTTCCCTGTTAAAATGACACAACTGAATTCAGCGATTTTATTGGTTTAAAGAGAAACTCACCGGCGCTCGATGCACTTCCCATTACTGATGGCTTCAATAACCGCACATTCCCAAAGACCAAAAAAAAGATGGGCGGAGATCTAGTGTGCACTCTTCAGAGAATAATACACCAATCAAAGTGAAGAACTAGCCCACTGACATGTACATTAAGTAGATCAGTAGTAGTAGGCTGCTAGAGGCCAATACTGCCTGGGATTATCAATACAGTGATGTATTAAACCGCATGAACGAACATGGAAGAGATACCAAAAGGCAAACACTAGTACTAAAGGTCGACAGGTCATCATCTAGTATGGAAGATGTTCTTAGTCCATTATCTGAAAATACTTCATTTCAGAGGGGAATATTAGAACGACGTATATGCTTATGCTTGATTTAATTCTTCGTGATATTGTAGAGAACGGTGGTTCACGTCGCTGGGGTGAAAAAAGCAAGCCCCCTATGCATCGCGCAAATAGGGTTAAACCACTTGGTAGAAATTGTAACATAGCTCATATAGCGAGGATATCTACAATATATACCACACACAGTACACAAAAAACTTGAAGCAAAACAAATGTCGTTTGCGCTGGTGAATTGTAAAGAATCTCACAAATTCAAATGTGTATTTTGAAAGTGTATAAAGCACTAGTGCCAAAACAGAAACTATCACACATTCCTCGAATTGGGATCCTCTACAAAAGATCTTCAAAAGCCTCACCATTTTCAACTTTTCCTTTTAATAAATAAATAATACAAAACATTAATTCAAACTGGGCAGTGTGCCATATTTCATAAATGAATGTGTTGTAATCAAAAAGTTCAGGGCTCCCAAATGTATTGCATAATGGACGTGTCCACCTTCCTCCATGGATCCCATTGCTCAGCTGGCTGAGTCACAGCTATTCATCACCACTTTATCTCTGTCTACTGTCAAGCATTTGCCCGGAAGAGGGATTCTACAGAAGAGAACACCATATACACACACATACAACATAATTAGAAAAATGTTGAGCAGAATAAAAGGCTATTGTGCACTGCAAGTGACCACAATGCTCTGTTCTGCACTTGCCTCCTAAAATACTGTATATGGAACCAACCCATGGACAAGACCCACAGTAAGACTTCCAGAGCAGTGAAGAAGAGATGTATTTATTATCATTGTGTAACTGTGTAATAAACCAACCCTAATAAAAGATTTCTTGACAGGTTAGAATGTCATGGTTACGTACAGGTGTGAAATGCCACACTTGCGCAGGGTCCACCGCATTTCTAATCCCTACAGGCGAGAGAGTTCAGTGACAACCAGCGCAGCCCCAGGGGTCGCATGCAGACACAGCTTAGTGGGATGTGTACTCAAAAATACTACACACAGAAATGTTATGTTAGGAAAAGAAAACTGTGTGGCAATTATATGGAACCTGCACGCACATGGCTCTGTATATTGTACATGATTTAGACTAAAGTACCTGGTTTCCTCCCATGTTGTGGCATGTGTAAGATAACTGGTTTCCTCCCATGTTGTGGCATGTGTAAGATAACTGGTCTCCCATGTTGTGGCATGTGTAAGATAACTGGTTTCCTCCCATGTTGTGGCATGTGTAAGATAACTGGTTTCCTCCCATGTTGTGGCATGTGTAAGATAACTGGTTTCCTCCCATGTTGTGGCATGTGTAAGATAACTGGTTTCCTCCCATGTTGTGGCATGTGTAAGATAACTGGTTTCCTCCCATGTTGTGGCATGTGTAAGATAACTGGTTTCCTCCCATGTTGTGGCATGTGTAAGATAACTGGTTTCCCACCCTTACTATTTTCTCCCACATCTGGGCAAGTCTTAGAGCCAGAGTTCTTGAGCTGATAAAATAGCTTTTTGGCAGAATATAGATTTAAAAAGTAGATGAGTAATTATAAACTGCCAATCCAAATTCTAATGAAAGTGAAATAAATTGAACATAGACGTTGTGCAAGTACCATGTGACATTTTTGCAGCTTAGCTTCTCTTTAAGTTTGAGGCTTCTGAGATGTCACCATATTTCTTCTGAGTGAACAGGAATAAGAAAAATAATGCAAAGATTGCTATGTCATTTTTAAATTTTTTTTTTTTACATACACCGGATAGCTGCAGTGAAATGTGTTGTTTTTTACAGGGTCAGCCATAGTGCAAATTAGGGTTAAAGGGCAATTCCACCCCTTTTCATCATCATTTTCACTATCTCCAGCACAATACGAGTGTCAACATATGTGAAATAGCACATTTCTAGAAAAAATATAATGTGAAAAAGTTCTACCCTATGACATCACCAAAAGTTAACAGTGATTTTCAAAAGAGTTATTTTCAAACACCATGAGATTCGGGGTGAGCAAGAAAATACCCTCCTTTGGGCTAGAAACCCATTGCAGGTTTTGAAAATTGCTGGTTTTTTGCTTTCAAGCCTACCCTGTAATGTCACAGAGAAGCATTTTTTTAGGACCTTTTTTCTTATCTTTTTACCCACAGATCATAGAAACGCACTGTTTTCAAATAAGTAGACACTGGTTTGGTGTTGAAGATGAGGTTGTAAAGTGGCAGAATTGCCCTTTAAGTGCCTTGCTCAAGGACACAGCGACATATTTTTCACCTTTTGGAAGTTACAAGCCTGAAACCTTGAACATAGACTGCTGACACCCTGTGGAAGCCATAGGAATTGCACCCTGGGAGCTAAAATTCAGTATGCCCTGTCGTGTCTTTGGGGTACCATTAAACTGAAGACATGTTTATCAATTAACTCCCTGTAATTATTATCACGCGATTAAACTGATTAATCGTTTAATTGTAATTAACTAGGAGATCGGGGCACCAACGAAAATATTCAGATTACAAAGTTATAATTTTCCTAATATAACTTTCCTATATTATAGTATAGGCCGATTATCTTCTGGTTTAAATGGTGTATTTTACCTCGCGTTCAGTCTCATTCCAAACGTCGTAAATTGTTGTATCTGCACGAACCCAGTCTTTACTAAAATCATCCATACATCAATTGTCTTAAAATCATTTATTTACTACACTAAGTAATTAACAGAAAACATACAAACAGTAATTATCGTCACAAAGGATTGGTAGGGTAATGTGCCCTAATGACTAACAGGCATGGCTGGTCTGTTAGACAATGGGTCATAAACGGTCAGCTGAGGAGGTACACAGAGTTCATTAATATTAACAATTGACAATTGAACGCTCACTCATTCGGGAACAATTGCAATCAATATATATTTACGCTCAGTGTGTCGTCGGGATCCTTGTTCGAGCGTCGTTCTGATGGAGAGTTCTCTCTCTCTCTCTCTCTCTCTCTCTCTCTCTCTCTCTCTCTCTCTCTCTCTCGGTTAGAATGGATCTTTCAAAGCGACATTCATTAATGTCGTTATAGAATGGATGTTTCGTTGGTCTTCGCGTTCAATGATATAATTTACTTAGCTGCAGACTAATAATTAATATCAAAGACTTATTCTTATTCTGTCGGTATCAATAATCTAAAAGTTAACCACGTGGTATAGTTCACTTTCAGTAGAGGAATTGGATGGTAAAACCTATTGGCCATGGAGTGGAGGCCTGGTCTGAAGAAAGTAAATCAGGGTATAGTTTTATAGTGACCCTAGAACAGGCTTGTCAAATGACGCCTGGTCCTGTCTGTGTCCCTGGGGGGTGTGCCGATGACTGAGTTAAGCTTGGTACAGAAATACAATTCTATCACATTAACATCAGTACATAGCATCTCAATGTATTACAAATAGCTTTATCCTTATTAATACATTTTATACAACCATTATGATGCAAGTCTCATCGCTGAGGCTATTATATAAACAGTTTTATGGTAATATGGCTATATTGTCTCTTCTGAGTATCACAAAATTGTACCAAGCGGACCAGTTCGTAGCTGGATTCTTCACCAATCTTCCATACCTTCTCCAGAACATAAAATGTCGTTCAGTTCTCCAATTCTATGAGTTGGAAGAATTTCCTTTGTCTCTCTATGAAACATGTGGTAGGAGATTCTCCTCTTAGAGTTTTTACAACCCTTTCACACAGGGCCTGGGTGGTTGGGGAAGGTAGGTTGGGGGATGGTACAAAGGGGAGGGGGTCAACTGTCCTCCCTGTACCCAAAGAGGCCAACGTCATGACAGCCCCTATACTTTCCATTGTAAGAGCATGGTCTCTCAAAAAACAAAAATTCTGGTTGGTTTTTCTTTGGATTTTCTCCTACCATATCTATTGTGTTATATTCACCTACATTGTTTTAACATTTCTACAAACTTCAAAGTGTTGTCTTTCCAATGGTATGCATATCCTGGCTTCAGGGCCTGAGCAACAGGCAGTTTACTTTGGGCACGTCATTCAGGCGGAAATTGAGAAAAAAGGGGCCTAGTTGGAAACATTTGTGGTCTATTTATTGTGTGCCTTCTGAACCACTATAAAGAACGTTTGTCACAGTGCCTACAATAAACACAGTACATGCATTATTTGAAATAAGATGTTAAACTGGCAAATAGAGCACAATGTGATTTTTTTTCTCTCTCTCTTTCTTCTTCTTTTTTAAAATAGTAATATGTTTCCTTAGTCATTGTGGTCTTAGTTTAAATTTGTGTTGCTGTTCTTGTCCATTAGTGTTCAGTATTTTGCCATGTTCTACACTGCTGCTTCTTCAACAGATGATTTTATTTAACTAGGCAAGTCAGTTAATAAGAACAAACTCTTATTTAGAATGACAGCCTAGGAACAGTGGATTGTTCAGATTATTAACCTTGTCAGCTCATGGATTTGATCTGGCAACCTTTCAGTTACTGTTCCAACACTCTAACCACTAGGCTACCTGTCACTAATGGGGATCCAAATACAATCTTCTCACCATATCATCATTCTTAATGTGCCTGTTGTTACATCTTCCCTGCTCACCTTTTGTCTCAAGCACATTGTTCGATTTTTTTCAATAACGGAACAAGAAGAACATCTGTCAAAATGCAATTATATCTGGACGTTTTGTAACGTCTCAACCTTTTGAACAGACCCCTGCTTCTTCGCCCAGGCTCCACGGCAAAGTCTAAATGGGATACTTGGGACGGTTAATGTAAGGGTTATGTAAGGGTAGGGTTGGTTAAAACCTATTAAGGATCCGCCCCTTTTTTCAATTTTTGCCTAAAATGACATACCCAAATCTAACTGTCTGTAGCTCAGGACCTGAAGCAAGGATATGCATATTCTTGATACCATTTGAAAGGAAACACTTTGAAGTTTGTGGAAATGTTAAATGAATGTAGGAGAATATAAAAGATTAGATCTGGTAAAAGATAATTCAAAGAAAGAAACATGCATTTTTTTGTACCATCATCTTTGAAATGCAAGAGAAAGGCCATAATGTATTATTCCAGCCCAGGAGCAATGTAGATTTTGGCCACTAGATGGAACCAGTGTATGTGCACATTTTTAGACTGATCCAATGAACCATTGCATTTAGTTCAACATTTTGTATCAAGACTGCCCAAATGTGCCTAATTGGGTTATTAATACATTTTCAAGTTCATAACTGTGCACTCTCCTCAATAGCATGGTATTATTTCACTGTAATAGCTACTGTAAATGTCTTGTTACTTACAACCTCATGCTAAGGTGACAAAGCGAAAATGAAGAGTTTCCATCAACCTCACCCGCAATGTAGATATCAAAGAACGCCGCAGTTCGCGGGTAGAGTAGTGGGTCAAACCATTCACATCAGGTAAAGGTGTGATGTAAATAAAGTTTCCTTTCATTATGTGTTGTTGAATTCATAAGAATATTTGCTGCCATTGTAGTAAGGTTAGCATAGGAGAGGTCTTCAGACTTATCATTTATGTATTATTTTCTTTGAAAGAACAACTAGTGGGTTTTGAGTGCTTCTCCCTTATTTGGGAAGTTGGTCTGCCTGCTCCTCAGTCTGAGAGAGATATTCTGAGAGCAGGTTTGTGTCTCCTTTCTCTGTATATAAAAACTGTTTAAAACTGTCACAATAGTGTCTTTGGAAAACGGGTTCATATATCCCAAAGTCAATAGCGAATGTGATTTTCTTACAACCTTTAAAGGTTTATATAAAAAGGGTTGTGCTTGTGCTCTGTATTTATCGATTAATATCACTTCACATTGAGGGCATATATCATTACTTTTGCTCATATCTAAAATATATATTGTGTCCTACCTAACCAGTGAACGTGTGGCTGTGACCGTCCTGTCATCACTGTTTGATATCTTTTATTGCAGGTATGCTTTTCTGCTTTTTTTTTTAACAACGCATGTATACAATACGATCACTTTGTGGATTGAGTCTGAGAGATATTCTGAGAACAGTGAACGTGTGGCTGTGACCGTCCTGTCAATGTCTGTCATCACTGTTTGATATCTTTTACTGCAGATCAAAACCGAGTCCACCTGAAGTGTGGGTGTCCGTGTGCCTTTCTTCTGAGGGGCTATGTGACGTTGGTTACACTAATCACATTAGCCGACGTTAGCTCAACCGTCCCGCGGGGGACTCACCGATCCTGTAGACTGGTTGGGTTTAGGGATGTTAGAGACGTGCCAAGGATTCAAAATAGAGCTAACCCTGGCTCCACCCACTGATAGCCGGAAGTCCAGCTGATGGGTGGCACTTGTTACCATGGTTCCGTGTAAAACAGAACACATTGTGATTTATTTACAGAGCGCTTGCTTGCCTTGCCCACGTTTTTATGCTATCCTGGACATTCAGACTGTTGCTGGCGACAGGACTTGATGGCTTTCTTCAGGATAACAAATTTGGGCTATCAAAATCCCATCGGAGACAAGATGCTAGTGAATCCACGAGCGTCTGCTTCCCACCGCGGTGAGTGACAAGTGCTTTGTTAATTCTATCTACGTTAACGTTAGCTAGCTATTTAGCTAAGAGCCTTTGGTTTGGGCAATTCCATAGTAACGGAATTACGCTGTGATTCAGACGTTAGACGTTAAAATGTAGCCATACCAAACAAAAAACATTGATTTCAAAGTTTAACAAACACTATAACTCTACTATGCACAAGGATGACTTTTAACAATTTCCAAAGACATTTTTACAAAAACACATTTACCGGAAGAACAGTGCAGATAAATGTAGTAACAATAAAATTGAGGGACATTTTACCGTAATTCTGTTACCAAGCTGTGCATCTGCATCTTTTTTTAAAATGTTTTACCTTACTTGGTTATTATTTCTAAATAGGAACATTTTAGCTAAATGTTCAATTATTATAACAAGCAAAATAATTCCACTTTTGTCAGTCTGTAAATTGTGATATAAGCTTTTTTTCATAACTGTGTTAGTTAATATGTGCTGACATGGATAATCATTTGAAGGTAAAAGCACGCCAGACTCCCTGACCTTTACAGATGAGGTTGATTTAAGGAGCAGTACCAAACAGTCAAGACTGCCCCCTATACAAGCCCAGAGGGGACCCCCAAAATGCACTGATACCTGCAGCATCTACAACCAGCCACCTCCCTTCAGCTCAGACATACACCAGGGGAGCCAGGAGCGATACAGAGAGATGCTCAAACGGGTTCAGACACCCAGATGTCAGTTTATGTGACTTCTTTTTGCATTAATTGAATACACTTATCATCCCTAGGATCAGTATTGACTGACATGGGCTCTCTCTTCCCTAGCCCCCAACCAGCTGTACTCAGTGCCCCTGACAGACAGCCAGCAGTGTGGATGGTGGATGCCCAATGGAGGCCAAGGAAATACGCAGGAACGCTGGACCCAAGTCAAACGATTCCCCCGCAAGAACAGTGAGATGACGAAGTGAGTGTCATGTCTGACTTTAGCTTTACAATTTGTTTCTTGAAGTCAGATCTGTCAGTGGCCTGTTCTCACTCTACCTACTGTTTTTCCTCAGGTTTGTGAAAGAGATGTCAATGACGGACCGGGAGTTCAGCTTATTCTGATTTCCTGTGGTTTCCTGTGGTTTGATAAACAGACACTTTTGTCATAGCATGCTATTTGTTTGGGAGCTACTGTATCATGTTGTCAATTGAAGTCTGCCTTTCAACTGGTACAATTGAGCTGTTACCTCCCTCCAGAGGAATGAAATGGTAATACCCACAAGGAAAGAATAGAGAGTTTTGTTTCAGTAATTAGCTACTGTCACTCAGTAAGACCATTCAGTAGACCTTAGATCATTCAGGAGGCCTTGGGGATAGTAACTGCATATCTGGGATCAGGTATATTGTTACTGAATAGTGTCTAGCTGCCAAATATTTCATAGTGTGTTTGTATTTTTGGTAAAGCTTGTATTTTGCATAATTTCAGTACATTAATTAAAGCAATAAAATTATAACACAAGGAAAACATTTAGTTATCTTTAAAACTGTTTTCTAAATTAGCTAACATTACAGTATCATTATTAGAACATATGAGGTCAAAGGAATATCCAGATATGTTTTTTTGATATTACTGGAACATTATTAGGCACAAGTCATTTTTTACTTTCTGTCAGTACACTTTTGGCAGCACAACTGGCCTTAAGACATTCATTATGTTTACCCTATCCTAAATCCTCCCTCACGTAGTAGCATCCGTCCCTGTTCTCTCGTATGCAGTGCGCTTTAACTTGCTAGTCCCTTTCCAATATGCACGTGTAAATGTAATGATCTGGGAGAGAGCCACTACCTGAGGAGCGATGCTGTTTCCGATTACAGGGTCATTGAGTGAGTCAGTCAACACACGCACCCATCTCAATGGTGGCCTTTAAAAATTCAGAGGACGTGGCTGTAGCTACCAAGTTTCTGTATGTTTAGCACTGTAACTCCTTCATGATAGTGCATGGAGGAACAGAGCTATGAATCCTCTCATGTATGAAAGTTTGTGGGTATTTGTGGCTGCTCGCTCTCAACATCATCTAAGGCATCATTGGTCAACATCTGCTCAATGACAATCAGCCAATGGTAATCCCAGTTTTTACAGCAGGTAAAGAAAGCTGCACTAATACCACATAAAACTAATTAAAACAGCCATTGATTTTAGATTTTTTTTTTATTCAAGGGGAAATATTATTTTTCTCTTTGTCAAAGTCCTCAACTCTTGTCCTTCAACTCAGGGGTAGAAAACAAACTAACAAAAAGCAAAGGGTTCGAAAAGGGTTCATTAGGCCTGAACAAAACACTGTTTCAGTAGTACTGGGACAACCCTCTTCCCCTGTCCCCTAAAAACATCCCAAGAGTCAACAATCAACCTCCACCCAACCCAAAGACAGGACAGCCCATAGAAATAGAATGGACACAACGTGCATAATCTTACTTACCACATCCATTCTATGTATTATATTTCTATGTGAATCACTCTTAGTTGGTCACCTATGTCATTTATCGACCCCATGACCTTTACTGTTGCCTGGCGGTCCCACACGCTCAAAGCCAAATATCACTGCACTGGGAGGGACCAATAACATGAGGCAGCATTAGCTTGCTTTGGTACGAACATGATCAACTGTTACTGTAGTTGCCATAGTTAAGTATGGTAGAGAGAGGAACGATGACTGGGGTGTTTTGAGGATGTTATGGGGAAACGTGAAATCAAAATGAACTAAATGAAGTCAGTGTTGTGTCAATGCTAAGGTCAGTAAATGATTTATATTAGCTTTCACAGGCTCTCTCTACCCTTCCCTCTCTTTCTCTCCCTCACTCTCTGTATAACATACTGTGAAACTCAGATGTGGCAATCAGGCACAGTTCCTGCTAACACTATTCTCCAGTGGCTTGTTCAATTAAGGCCGAGTTCAAGTAGGAAATACTGCTCACGCTGCTGATTGTGTCCCGTCTCTCTGCCCTGAAGTCCGATAGGAAGGGGATCAGCTCACAACCTGACTGAGTTGAGTCTTGAAGTAGTGTTTGCTCAATAAAAATGTACAGTGTATAATTTGTTTATCTGCGTGTAAACACTTCAGTCCTTCGCGATTGGGGAATATGCACCACTTTGATGCAAAAGCGACAGCTAATGGGTATGTGTCAGCAGGTCTAGAGCCAGTGTTTGAATACTGTAGGGTGGTGAGGAAACAGCGCTGAGTGAGTTGGCTGCAGTTGATCAGTTGGTGCCAATGAGCTTGAGCTTACGTCTGGCATTTTAAAAGAAAGCGTTCTGCTCTTTGATCCTTATCGTTGGAATGGAAATATCATAATAAGCATAATAATGAATCATAATTCTAATCATAATAATAATAACAGCCATAAGAATAATGCAAATGATGAATACAGAGGTGATACAAGATACCCAACGTTAAAACAAAATGAAAAATGAAAAGAGGATAGTACAATCAGACATGCTTTAGAGAAGTTAAGTTTGGCAAGAAAGCAGTTTGTCGTATTATAAAAACCTCACAGTGAAAATAGTTATGGGCCTTCAAGATGACAAAGCACAGTATTCAGTAATAATTATTTTCCTCATCAATCTACACACAACACCCCATACTGACAAAGCAAATACAGGTTTTATATATATTTTTTAAAACTATCACATTTACATAAGTAATCAGACCCTTTACTCAGTACTTTGCTGAAGCACCTTTGGCAGTGATTACATCCTTGAGTCTTCTTTGGTATGACGCTACAAGCTTGGCACACCTGTATTTGGGGAGTTTCTCCCATTCTCCTCTGCAGATCCTCTCAAGCTCTGTCAGGTTGGATGGGGAGCGTCACTGCACAGGTATTTTCAGGTCTCTCCAGAGATGTTTAATCAGGTTCAAGTCCGGACTCTGACTGGGCCACTCAAGAACATTCAGAGACTTGTCCCGAAGCCACTCCTGCGTTATCTTGGCTGTGTTCTTAGGGTCGTTGTCCTGTTGGAAGGTGAACCTTCACCCCAGTCTGAGGTCCTGAGCACTCTGGAGCAGGATTTCAATCAAGGATCTCTCTGTCCTTTGCTCCGTTCATCTTTCCCTCGATCCTGACTAGACTCCCACTCCCTGCCGCTGAAAAACAGGTGGACTCCAATCAAGTTTTGAGTCCATAGCAAAGGGCCTGAATACTTATGTAAATAAGGTATTTCTGTTTTTTTCTAATTACGAAATTTGCCATTATGGGGGATTGCGTGTAGATTGATGAGGATTTTTATGTATTTAATACATTTTAGAATAAGGCTGTAATGTAACAAAATGTGGAAAAAGTGAAGGAGTCTGAATACTTTCTGAATGCACTGTATATATGCACCACTGCATCTAATGTCCAGATTTTCTCCTCGATGGTTCTGGGACATCTTTTTTTAGTTTTGAGTCTTCATTTCCACATACAGTTGACCGTATATGCCTTTATGGCCACGACGTATACAGCTGTGCCTTGGGTGCTCAAGCTCTGAGCTGTTATAGCTGGACTGAGCCATGGAGCGGGGAACCAATCTGACAAGGGTTTTGGAGGAGGGGGACCATCATCCTGGGTGAAACTGCTATTCCCTCTCATTTTGTTGAACCTTCTCCCCGGACTTAAAAATGGCTTCCAAGCCACTATTTACTATTGAATTACATGTTTTAGAGATGGGGCAGAGTAATCCTACAGATGTCATCGATGATAAACTGTGCTTGACCTCAAAATGAATGTTGTTACACATTTTGCCCATACTGAGAAATAGCCTTTGACAGCACTGAAGTACAAAGACTGAGGGTATTGCCGTGCAACAGATTGAGTTAGTGATAATGGCAGACTTCTGCGAGAACATAACAGACAGGTCTTGCCTTGTTTTTTGTAAATACTTTGGTCTTTGGTCAATATTTTCCTTCTCAATTATACACACACAAATATGCATGTACATACACACTTGTAATAAACTGGATATTTGTGCACGTATGTATTCACACTTTTTCATAAAGGACTTTTTGCACAAAACATCAAGATTAAAATAAATAAGTAACCCAGAAATAAAACATGAGTACCTGTTTCATAGTTATCCTGAAATCAAAAATGACCAAAAAAATCACACAAAATGAAGAAAATAAAAAAAGTAGTCTTATATACAGCTTTTTCCTTCTTTTGACAAAAAAAAAGGCGTTGCTTTAAATATACACACTTTGCAACTTTCAAGTAGCCTGAGAGAGAGGCTAGACATGAGAAAAACACTCGTCCTTCCAAAACATGGCTGCCACACAAGAACACTTTCCTTCTCAAGTCCTGGAGTCTCACAGTCTTTTCTCTTTGCTCGGGTTTCAAGTGATGGCGTCGCTAGTTGTTAGCTGCTAGCTCGCGGTGCGAGTCCTCCCTCAGTAGTGCTGCCGTGTCCTTGCAGTGGGAATGGTCCTGGCTAGCGCTGCCACGGCTGCTAACTATTGGGCGGTCCATCATTCAGGAAGTAGGTCGTCATTTCCCCTTTACCCTTGACCTTAACGACCCCACGACACTCCAGAACGTATCCTATATCTGAAAGCACCTGGTGGAGGTCTGTGGTCACCTGAGGAGAGAGTGGAAAAATAAATAACAGCAATAAAAAGTTGTTGGCTAAAATGCCAGGTGAGACATTTTTTTGTACTATGCCCATGTGACCTACTTGTTGTGTGTACAGTCATGGCCAAAAGTTTTGAGAATGACACAAATATTAATTTTCACAAAGTCTGTTGCCTCAGTTTCTTTGATGGCAATTTTCATATACTCCAGAATGTTATGAAGAGTGATCAGATGAATTGCAATTAAGTCCCTCCTTGCCATGCAAATGAACTGAATCCCCAAAAAACATTTCCACTTCATTTCAGCCCTGCCACAAAAGGACCAGCTGACATCATGTCAGTGATTCTCTCGTTAACACAGGTGTGAGTGTTGACGAGGACAAGGCTGGAGATCACTCTGTCATGCTGATTGAGTTCGAATAACAGACTGGAATCTTCAAAAGGAGGGTGGTGCTTGGAATCATTGTTCTTCCTCTGTCAACCATGGTTACCTGCAAGGAAACACGTGCCGTCATCATTGCTTTGCACAAAAAGGGCTTCACAAGCAAGGATATTGCTGCCAGTAAGATTGCACCTAAACCAACCATTTATCGGATCATCAAGAACTTCAAGGAGAGCGGTTCAATTGTTGTGAAGAAGGCTTCAGAGCGCCCAAGAAAGTCCAGCAAGTGCCAGGACCGTCTCCTAAAGTTGATTCAGCTGTGGGATCGGGGCACCACCAGTACAGAGTTTGCTCAGGAATGGCAGCAGGCAGGTGTGAGTGCATCTGTACGCACAGTGAGGCGAAGACTTTTGGAGGATGGCCTGGTGTCAAGAAGGGCAGAAAAGAAGCCACTTCTCTCCAGGAAAAACATCAGGGACAGACTGATATTCTGTAAAAGGTATCGGGATTGGACTGCTGAGGACTGGGGTAAAGTCATTTTCTCTGATGAATCCCCTTTCCGATTGTTTGGGGCATCCGGAAAAAAGCTTGTCCGGAGAAGACAAGGTGAGCGCTACCATCAGTCCTGTGTCATGCCAACAGTAAAGCATCCTGAGACCAGTCATGTGTGGGGTTGCTTCTCAGCCAAGGGAGTGGGCTCACTCACAATTTTGCCTAAGAACACAGCCATGAATAAAGGTTTTTCCAGCATGATGGAGCACCTTGCCATAAGGCAAAAGTCATAATTAAGTGGCTCGGGGAACAAAACATCAATATTTTGGGTCCATGGCAAGAAAACTCCCCAGACCTTAATCCTATTAAGAACTTATGGTCAATCCTCAAGAGGCGGGTGGACAAACAAAAACCCACAAATTCTGACAAACTCCAAGCATTGATTATGCAAGAATGGGCTGCCATCAGTCAGGATGTGGCCCAGAAGTTAATTGACAGCATGCCAGGGCAGATTGCAGAGGTGTTGAAAAAGAAGGGTCAACACAGCAAATATTGACACTTTGCATCAACTTCATGTAATTGTCAATAGAAGCCTTTGACACTTAAGGAAATGCTTGTAATTATACTTCAGTATTCCATAGTAACATCTGACAAAAATATCTAAAGACATTGAAGCAGCAAACTTTGTGGAAATTAATATTTGAGTCATTCTCAAATATTTGGCCACGACTGTATGTACTCACATGTATATGTAACTGATAGATGCACACACACGCACACTACGTGTTTAATGATTATAAAAGCATGTAAATTGTCAAGTATTTTGTCTGTAATGTCTTTTTCGTTGTGTCGGACCCCAGTAAGACTAGCTGTCGCCATTGGCGTCGGCTAATGGGGATCTTAATGCAAAAAAACATTAGGGACTGAGTATGAGCTACTGAGTGTTAACTGATTGACATCCTCCATACCTGAATGCGGTCGGGGACTCCTGTGCTGTCCATGCGACTGGCCACGTTGACCGTGTTCCCCCAGATATCGTACTGTGGCTTCCGTGCTCCAATCACCCCTGCCACCACTGGCCCAATGTTCAGACCTGAGAAAAGAGAGCTGGTTATAAACATAGCGGTTATTCATACCAAACTCATGCACCCAACTATATTCTACTCCATGTACTGTCAACCAACTCTCTCTTTGGTCTGCCACACCGGTTTCGATCCCACTCAATTCCTGTCTGTTTCAGAGGTTCATGTGAACTTCAACCTCACCTAGCTTGTTTAAAGCTTTGTTTCGCTTTTTCAGACTGTTTCCCCTCACCTATCTTCATCTGGAAGTTGTTGAAAGAATGCTCGTTGATGTACTTCATCTGCTCCCTCAGTCTCATGGCGTAGTCGGCCAGCGCTGTGATGTGGGAGCGACCCTTACGGTCGTAGGTGGAGTCGTTGAGACCTGAGGCGGCCATGTAGGTGCTGCCGATGGTCTTGATCTTCTCCAGCTGACGGAACTTCTCCTCACTGATGATCTTAGAGCAGGACAACACACACAGGCTCAGGTTTGAGACAGACCAAAAAAGTATCCTGTTTAAATGCATGAGGCCAAAGATGATAGTACCGAAAATTCACCAAAGGGCAAAAGACACTGAAATAACAATGATACTTAGCGTCCAAAATCCCATAGGCTACCCTCCCCTATCCTCTCCCTCTTTACCTCGTCAAAGTCGGCGATGATCTCGTTGAGCAGCCGGAGACACTCCACTCCCTCGTTGTTGGCTTCCAGCTCCACGTAGAACTCAGAGAAGTTGGAGATGGAGGCGAACATGACGGCCACACACTCACAGGACTGGTAGTAGAGCTCGTCGTTCCTTCGCTCTCGCGCCAGGAAGTGAGCGGCCACGTCCTTGGGCAGGATGTTGTGGAGGAGGCGGCGGTTGTACGCCTGCAGCTCCTCCATCTCCTCCTTCTCTTCTGTGGCCTGGAAGGAGGACGTGAGGGAGCAATGTTAAGATAGGCGGGGGGACATCTTACGTTACACTGCTCTGCTGTAGCCAAGGAAGTGGAGTGCTCCCCTGTAGGCTCATGGTACCTGTAGTTTCCAGAGGAAGTCGAGGCGTGACGTGGACTCCACCTGCTGGGCGTGGAGGTAGAGCGCCAGCACAAACACAGTGAGAATCACAGGAGTCATGACCCTCAGGGAAACTTTGGTCTCACTGAATGGGCTGCAGAGAGACGGAAGAGGAGGTCAGAGAGAAATTGCTAGAAAGAAAACAAAGAAAGACACAAACCAAACCGCAGACAGACGGAGTTAGTCAAAGAAAGAGAAACTGGGTCATACACACATCCCTACACAGATCTAAAAAAAATGATTTCAGAAAAGCTTTTGAATCCAAAACGTACCACTCGTCTGTAGTTTCATTGAAACCGGACCATTGAATAGTTTCATTGAAATCACTGGAGGTTAGAGATAAGAAAAGGGTTTAGTCAAATCCACATTGAAAAGAAGACATGTTACGACCACGTTGCGCCCTCCTGAACGCAGCCCCAGTACTCACAGGGCATTGGAGGTGACGAAGAGGTCAGCGTTGTCGAACAGCGCCACCTGTGGCCACTCCACCAGCAGCAGGAAGGTGAGCTGGATGAGCAGCATGAGGGCCAGCTTCCCTATACTGCTGATCTGTAGGAACACTGAACACGCCAGCAGGGTCAGCAGCACACTGTAGCTGAAATACTGAGGGAGAGAAGGACAGAGAGAATTTGTCAACTTTTCGTCTTCATTGATTGATTGTCAGATTGATCTGTTATGACGAAGAACATAAAGGCAGTTTCTGGTCCATATAATCGGCATCAGTGACACACCCACTCACCTCTGGGAAGGGACATGAGGGGCCCTGGCTCGGGCAGATCTCTAGACCCCCGTCTACAGACACAGACAGGTTGCGGATGAGACATGGCGTCACCATGGCAACAGAGATGTTCAGCTCCCGGGAGATACAGACCACCAAGCTCTCTGTGTCACAGGCAAACTACAACAGAGGAGACACACACAAACATGTTCATTTGTGTGTGTGTGTGTGTGTATATGTGTGTGCGTGTGTGTCAATCTGTTTAGTCTCACCATGTTGACAAAGGCAGAGATGAAGACGAGGATGATGGTGAACACCCCCATCAGAGTGCTGTTGGTACGAGACTGGACTATCTTCTTTGACACTGTCTGCATCGCAGCTGGAAACAGCTGCAAGAGAGGAGGAATAAAGGAAAGAAAGTTTAGTGTCCGGAATGCACGTGGGTGTGTACACGTGGTAATGTGTGTGTTGTGGAGGTTCCTACCTTAACGCAGGAATATATGGCACAGATGAAGAGGATGTTGGCGAGGATGATGAAGATACTGATGTAGATCCCTAGCATGACCGGGGTGCTGCAGGAGAAGACACACAGACGGAGGACTCAGAAACGTGTACGCGTGTGAGTGTGTGTGTCTGTGTGTGTGTGTGTGTGTGTGTGTGTGTGTGTGTGTGTGTCACTCACTGTGGAAATATGACAATCTGGATGAAGGAGATGAAACAGAAGACCAGGAGAGTACAAGCTACGTAACCCCCAAAGCGATCGTCCACCTTCTTCGAATACTACCAGAGAAACGGATCAAAACCCATTTAAAAACGGACTCAGCAAAAAGCATCAGCAGACTTTGACTGTGGATAGGGACGACACAATGCTCCAGGGATTAACTAAATAAAGCCCAGAGGCGGACAAACCTTTTTTTCCAAGCTGGAGGTCTGGAAGGTGAGCAGGAACTTCTTGACGTGGTCCTTCCTCAGCTGGTCGATGCTGCGGGCGTCGATGGCTCGCCCCAGAAACTCGTCCACCTCGTCCTCGGGGTTCATTGCCTCCTGGGCACCACGGCTGGGAAGGGAGAGAGTAGCGAGGGAGAGAAGAGATGGGTAAAATGGTAAGACCTTTAGAGTACGTGAAAGTGTATCTCGGCGCGTGAGCCTGTCTACCTGGGTGTGTATATAGGTGACTGTATGTGTGTGTATCCCAACAATCCTCAGAGCAATAACCACTCACTTGTCTTTGCTGGATGACTCGTCAATCCCCTGAGAAAGAGAAAGGAAATGAGGATTAACCAACATACAAAAACCCAGAGGAGAGATGTAAAACAGAGGGATTAGGCAATAGATAAAACCCTGGCTGTGAGAGATGCAGCTGGCCCTCAGGAGACAGGAGAGGAGAGAGAGCAGAGACAATTGGTAGACACAGAGCAACATAACGGAGAGACCAGTGGGACACAGAGCTCTCTCAGGAGAGGTGACATTAATGGGTGAGACGATTGAGAGACTATAAGTAGACGCAGGAGAGGTACAGATAAACCGAGAGAGAGGTCTCGTCTCACCATCTGTCTGAAGACTTTGGAGTCCTTGGTCCTGGAGAACCTTGTGTCGGGCACCCAGCGAGGCATCAGGCCCTCGTTGGAGTTGGACCGCGTCCTCTGCATCTTGGCCATCATGGCCTTCTCGTCTTTCTACACATAGGAAAGCACACACAGAGAGAGAGGTTAGACAAATTGATCCGGTGAAACCCTGGTGTGGATTAAAGGGGTGCAACCCAACATAAAAAATACAAAGGTTATTCCTGCCCACTTTTTAAGGCATCCTCAAGTGTTTCTAACCCTGGTGGAAATGTAAAGCTGATTGGAATGTGTGAGAAACATTACTGATCTCTAGTGTCCTGTATAATGATTATGGCTAAATAGAGTACAGCTACGGACCAAAAGATGAATGTTCAAGTCGCGTCGGGGACAACTGTAACATTTTAGCTAACCCTAACCCTTTTCCTAACCTTAACCTAATTCTCCTAACCAGCTATGTTAGTTGTCATAACCTGCTACATAGTCACTTTCGGTCCATAGCGGTACTCCATCTTGCCAAAACTCTGTATACTGTAACAGAACTGTATGTGTGGTGGTTGGCAGGTGTAGGAAATAGTTTTGTTACTAACCCTTTTCTGGCTGCAGCCCAGCACCAGGAAGGTCTCGATGCTGTTCTCCTTCAGGTAAGCGTTCCTCTCCCCTCCGAACCCAGGCTCCACCTCATAATCCCCATTCAGATACTGCAGAGTGGCCTTGGTGATGTGGATCCTCCTGGAAAAGGGACACGAGGTCAGTCTGTGTGTGTGTGTGCGTGTGTGTGTGTGTGTTTCCCTCACCCTGCCTTGCCCCCAGCCTCCATATGGTTGGCTAGTGTGACATCATTGGACCACACGTCAAACTGCCACTTCCTGAGTCCCAGCACCCCACAGTGCACACGGCCACTGTGGATACCCACACGCATGTTCACGTTGACTCCTGTCACCTCTCGCACCAGCCTGCGCGCACACACACACACACACACACACACACACACACACACACACACACACACACACACACACACACACAGAAGATGTATGTTCCATTTCTTTCCAAAAAACACATGATACCCCAACAGGCCGAGGCAATACATTATATATATTTTCATGATTTTTCATGTCTAGAAAATATGCCATCTCCCCACACACAGACGTTCCTCATACTCACGAGATGGCCTCTATCATGTCGACGCCCATCTCCACACAGCAGTGGGCGTGGTCAGCGCGGGGCTCAGGAAGCCCAGACACACAGTAGTAACAGTCGCCCAGGATCTTGATACGGAGACAGTGGTTCTCCTACAGAGAGAGAATCAGCAGTAATGAGAGAGAGAGATTAACACAGGATACTGAATGGAGGAAAATGAACAAAATGGGGAGAAGGTGAAAAGAGAGAGGTGAAAGAGAAATGCTTATTTACTGATGCTAGTTTGTCGAAGCGGGCGAAGAGCTCGTTGAGTGTCATGACCAACTCCTGAGCCGTACACTGAGATGCCAAGCTGGTGAAGCCCTCAATGTCAGCAAACAGAATACTGAGGAAAAAGAGAAAGATAGGCTTGATTATTGATTATTGATTGAATTATCAGATGATCCTTTATCCGCCTGTCTCTGTCTGTGTCTGTGTGTGTGTGTGTGTGTGTGTGTGTGTGTGTGTGTGTGTGTGTGTGTGTGTGTGTGTGTGTGTGTGTGTGTGTGTGTCTGTGTGTGTGTATCTGAGACTTAGTGTGTATAATCAGTGCTTTAATTGAATCTGGGCTGGAGCTTCCTATCTTTGGGGATTATCTTATATTGGCTGCTGGTAATTAAGTATTCCCTTACTATCCTTAATTAGCCTGCTCTCTATCAAACCCTAAGTGAGTGTGTGTGTGTGTGTATGTGTATGTGAATATTGATCTGCAAGTAACACTTCATTTTTTAACTAATTACTCAGAGATCGATAGCACTAGAAAGACCATATTTTAGGACAAATAACTCATATATGTCCTCTACCATTAGCAACTATAATTTCATTTTTAGGGTAAATTAGTTGAAATTAAATAGACCAAGAACAGAAATACCGCAATGTTACTTTTGTACTTGCTGGCGGGGCGGGAGTAACAGTCTTGGGGCGGAAATAACATCTGGCGAGAAGTGCACAATATCTGTCTTATCTCCCTGTTTCTGGTTTGTGATGCTTGTTACTTTCAACAAATGTACTATCAGCCATCATTTCATGTTTGTGTCGATTTGATTAATTAATGCTATCGAAATGTATGGAAATTAACCATGCATCAACATCGCAATGTTGCGCAACCACAATATTTTGCCTTAAAATATTAATCTGACTAAAATAGATGAAATAAATATTAACCATCATTTTCTCATCTCACTTTAATGGTATATGTAGTAGATGTTTTTCACAATTTTCCGTGACTATTCATGCTTAACCCTACCAATCAGGTAGGTACAGCTGTACTTGTCATGTGCGCTCCGTGTGTCTTGATAGAATAAACATTTGAATTCTCTTCACAAACTGCAAACTCATCATGCTTATCACATGTCCATGGCTTGACACAAGGTAACTGACCCCCAGAATCATAAATATATATATTTTGAACCACAAACCTGTCGATAAAAGCTTGTGAGAAGCTGATCCTTCAATTCAATTGATTAAGGCATAATTCTAAAAATGACAAATGTCATTTTCAAACATTCAGTCACTTGTTGATATTTTGCTAACATCATAAAAGCAATATGAACTAGAGACAATGGCCTGTGCTTAAAAGTTTATTTTATTCCAGGTCATCAGTTAACATTGTGTTACTTTTGTCCCACCTGTAACTTCTCCCAGGCTAATACCCAAGACTACACTCTTCGAAAAATGGTGCAATCTAGAACCTAAAAGGGTTCTTCGGCTGTCCCCAAAGAAGAACCCTTTGAAGAACCCTTTTTGGTTCCAGGTAGAACTCTTTTGGTTCCAGGTAGAACTTTTTGGGGTTCCATGTAGAACCCTTTCCACAGAGGGTTCTACCTGGAACCAAAAATGGTTCTAGCTGGAACCAAAGAGTTATCCAATGGGGACAGCCAAATAACCCTTTTGGAACCTTTTTTTCTAATAGTGTAGCTAGCATGATACTTGAAACCTATGCTGTCATTTAGTCACTAGATGGGTTAAGAAAATGACATTTTTTGGAACCTTAAACTACTAAATACTCTACAATGCTCAAAACCCCTTTTTGCTGATAACATGGTCGGACAGGGCTGCTTTTTTTACAGGGAGCTCGTCCTCCGTATTAGGAACGAGCTGAGTTCACTACGTCATTCTAGCTTCTGTGTTAACTTAGAAAATGGGTGAGCTACTTTTGCCTGTGTTACTTTCATCCCAGCTCTCCCCTACTGTTGAATATGAGGCACAGAAATGCTGATAGTAGTTTGCCTAGAGCCATTTTTTAAAAAACCTTTATTTAACTAGGAAAGTCAGTTAAGAACAAATTCTTATTTACAATGACGGCCTACACCGGCCAAACCCGGACGACGCTGGGCCAATTGTGCGCTGCCCTATGGGACGGCCCAATCACAGCCGGTTGTGATACAGCCTGGATTCGAACCAGGGTGTCTGTAGTTACGCCGCAAGCACTGAGATGCAGTGCCTTAGACCGCTGCGTCACTTGGGAGCGCGATAAAAGCGTGACAAAACCCATGAACATTGTGTTAAGACGTTAGAAGTCATAGCTCTCGTCAGTTTGGCTTGTTCAAGTAATGCTGTGATTACAGATGTGTTGTTGTCAGGGGTTATAAGGACGAAAGTGTCTATGCTGACCTGACGTTGTCATGTTTTTGGATGTAGATCTTATGGAACATCATGTCTTCCTTTTTAGCGTTGATGTCAGCCTTCATCTCCATGGCAACATGCCTTGGCAACACAGAGAGCAACAGGCGCTCCTGAAGTGTTGGGAGAGGAAAAAAAAAATGTCTTGGTTAGCAGCTGCATGTAATACTTATGTCCTTCAAAATTCCTGCTTTCTGTCAGTCAATGGAGGTGTTTACAGTGTGTGTTTGTGTGTATCTGTATTAATATGTCTGTCTGTCTGTGTGTCTGTGTGTGTGTGATGTACCTGCTGCTGGTTCTCTCTCTGCAGGTGCAGTCTGGCCTGAATGTATCCTCTGGTCTCCTGGAAAGCCTGTCTCTGAGACACCTCGGCAGGGTAGTGGGTACATATCCCAATGATGTTAGTGCACAGGAAGATCAGCACATTGGCATTCAGCTAGAAGAGAGGAGGATAAAGAGAGGGGGGACATTTAGAGCCTTGACCCCACATTTAAAAATGATCTGTTTTTCCGGTAGCCTTTTACACTCGTACCTGTATACAGGTTGAAAATGGCAGATTTGGACACTGATAAGTTGCTAGATTGGAACGTAGTGGCTGTACAGTAACACGCTGTACATGCTGTCAGAGCTCAGGGTCTCTGCTTCACAGAGCTGTGTCGGTTTTGACTGACAGCCGTTCTAAACTTGAGCTGTAAATGAAGAGGACTCAGCGTATTTTGAAAGGTGAGACGTGGAGGATAATAAACACCGCTTTGATGTCATACAAGCAAGCCAAACGCCCGTGAGTCCAAATGTGCACTGCACATTTCCATATCATAAAACTCTGGGATGCAGGGCTGTGTTCCAAACAAAACAACTACAAAGTGTGCTTGCTCTAGTTCCTCAACGGCACAGCCTGGAGAGCTCAAAAAAAGCACCTTATCGTTGAAGACTCTTCTTTGAGTCATAAAAGCACATTGAAATGACTTAGGATCTGTGCACGCTGTGGAGAGGTGTGTGGTCACATGGAGACAGGAGTTTGACCTCTCACCCAAACCTTTGTCATTGTTTTGTCTTATGTCGCACCTACCCCAAATTTTCCAAGGCTATTATTATCATGTTACTGAAAGTATCCAGAGTATTTTCAGATGTAGTCATCAACAAATATTGCAAAAAGTACAGTAAATGTAAAATGGACATAAAATCAACAATGTAATGTTTGGATTCAGTCGTGTCAGGTGAACTGTTGTGTCCTCACCTTTAGTCGAATAATTTTCCCATAATCGCCAAACGGTTCGCTTTTATTTGCTACCATGGTTATGCATACGCTTTCCATATGTCTTGTGTAAAACATTTTAATGTAGCCCTATCCATATAGGCCAATTCCCACAAGTGTAAAGGGTTAAAGGCCTAATGCGTTCAAACATTTGATTTCTCTGTGTTCTTTGAGAACACTATGAAAATGGGATAATACTGTGAAATTGTGAACATTATGAGTGTAAGAGCTGTTTGAAAAGGCCACCTGAAATTTCAGCCTGTTTTAGTGGGATGGAGTTAACATCACCAGGTTGCAAATAGTGTTAATAGCCCGATAAGAAAGAGCATTTCAAACCTCTCTGCCAATAACAGCTAGCTTTCAGACCACTCCCAGACAGTCCAAGCAAAATTTTTGCTTAAGAAATGTATCTTTGCTATGAAGCTATTTTTGCTATATTTGACCATTTTTATTGAAAACAATCACAGTACGGTACTTAATTGTTACCCAGAAATGATTTGATATGGAGATAAAAACAGCTGCATTGGACCTTTAACATTCTGTGCTAGGGGGCGGAGTAGAGCCCTGTTGTGGGTACCTGGATAGGGAGTCACAGTACAGAATCAATACAGTAATGAAATACACAAGGAATCTGATACTGAAATGGTATTTTCCTTGCCATGCATTAAAACAGTGGCACAGGGCTACTGACATTTCTATACTATATCTCTTGACACAATGATGAAAATAATCATGGCCTCCAAACCCTCAAGCTGCATACTGGACCCTATTCCAACTAAACTACTGAAAGAGCTGCTTCCTGTGCTTGGCCCTCCTATGTTGAACATAATAAACGGCTCTCTATCCACCGGATGTGTACCAAGCTCACTAAAAGTGGCAGTAATAAAGCCTCTCTTGAAAAAGCCGAATCTTGACCCAGAAATTATAAAAAACTATCGGCCTATATCGAATCTTCCATTCCTCTCAAACATTTTAGAAAAAGCTGTTGCACAGCAACTCACTGCCTTCCTGAAGACAAACAATGTATACGAAACGCTTCAGTCTGGTTTTAGACTCCATCATAGCACTGAGACTGCACTTGTGAAGGTGGTAAATGACCTTTTAATGACGTCAGACCGAGGCTCTGCATCTGTCCTCGTGCTCCTAGATCTTAGTGCCGCTTTTGATACCATCGATCACCACATTCTTTTGGAGAGATTGGAAACCCAAATTGGTCTACATGGACAAGTTCTGGCCTGGTTTAGATCTTATCTGTCGGAAAGATATCAGTTTGTCTCTGTGAATGGTTTGTCCTCTGACAAATCAATTGTAAATTTCGGTGTTCCTCAAGGTTCCGTTTTAGGACCACTATTGTTTTCACTATATATTTTACCTCTTGGGGATGTCATTCGAAAACATAATGTTAAATTTCACTGCTATGCGGACGACACACAGCTGTACATTTCAATGAAACATGGTGAAGCCCCAAAATTGCCCTCGCTAGAAGCCTGTGTTTCAGACATAAGGAAGTGGATGGCTGCAAACTTTCTACTTTTAAACTCGGACAAAACAGAGATGCTTGTTCTAGGTCCCAAGAAACAAAGAGATCTTCTGTTGAATCTGACAATTAATCTGGATGGTTGTACAGTCGTCTCAAATAAAACTGTGAAGGACCTCGGCGTTACTCTGGACACTGATCTCTCTTTTGAAGAACATATCAAGACTGTTTCAAGGACAGCTTATTTCCATCTACGTAACATTGCAAAAATCAGAAACTTTCTGTCCAAAAATGACGCAGAAAAATTAATCCATGCGTTTATTACTTCTAGGCTGGACTACTGCAATGCTCTACTTTCCGGCTACCCGGATAAAGCACTAAACAAACTTCAGTTAGTGCTAAATACGGCTGCTAGAATCCTGACTAGAACCAAAAAATGTGATCATATTACTCCAGTGCTAGCCTCCCTACACTGGCTTCCTGTTAAGGCAAGGGCTGATTTCAAGGTTTTACTGCTAACCTACAAAGCATTACATGGGCTTGCTCCTACCTATCTTTCCAATTTGGTCCTGCCGTACATACCTACACGTACGCTACGGTCACAAGACGCAGGCCTCCTAATTGTCCCTAGAATTTCTAAGCAAACGGCTGGAGGTAGGGCTTTCTCCTATAGAGCTCAATTTTTATGGAATGGTCTGCCTACCCATGTGAGAGACTCAGTCTCAACCTTTAAGTCTTTACTGAAGACTTATCTCTTCAGTAGGTCCTATGATTAAGTATAGTCTGGCCCAGGAGTGTGAAGGTGAACGGAAAGGCTGGAGCAACGAACCGCCCTTGCTGTCTCTGCCTTGCCGGTTCCCCTCTTTCCACTGGGATTCTCTGCCTCTAACCCTATTACAGGGGCTGAGTCACTGACTTACTGGTGTTCTTCCATGCCGTCCATGGGAGGGGTGCGTCACTTGAGTAGGTTGAGTCACTGACGTGGTCTTCCTGTCTGGGTTGGCGCCCCCCCCTTGGGTTGTGCCATGGCGGAGATCTTTGTGGGCTATACTCGGCCTTGTCTTCGGACGGTAAGTTGGTGGTTGTAGACATCCCTCTAGTGGTGCGGGGGCTGTGATTTGGCAAAGTGGGTGGGGTTATATCCTGTCTGTTTGGCCCTGTCCGGGGGTATCATCGGATGGGGCCACAGTGTCTTCTGATCCCTCCTGTCTCAGCCTCCAGTATTTATGCTGCAGTAGTTTATGTGTCGGGGGGCTAGGGTCAGTCTGTTACATCTGGAGTATTCTCTTGTCTTATCCGGTGTCCTGTGTGAATTTAAATATGCTTTCTCTAATTCTCTCTTTCTCTCTTTCTTTCTTTCTTTCTTTCTCTCGGAGGACCTGAGCCCTAGGACCATGCCTCGGGACTACCTGGCATGATGACTCCTTGCTGTCCCCAGTCCACCTGGCCATGCTGCTGCTCCAGTTTCAACTGTTCTGCCTGCGGCTACGGAACCCTGACCTGTTCACCGGACGTGCTTGTTGCACCCTCGACAACTACAATGATTATTATTATTTGACCATGCTGGTCATTTATGAACATTTTAACATCTTGACCATGTTCTGTTATAATATCCACCCGGCACAGCCAGAAGAGGACTGGCCACCCCTCATAGACCACGTCAGTTCCTCTCTAGGTTTCTTCCTAGGTTTTTGGCCTTTCTCGGGAGTTTTTCCTAGGGAGTTTTTCCTAGCCACCGTGCTTCTTTCACATGCATTGCTTGCTGTTTGGGGTTTTAGGCTGGGTTTATGTACAGCACTTTGAGATTTCAGCTGACATACGAAGGGCTATATAAATAAATTTGATTTGATTTTGATTTGATTTCTACGGTTGACAACATCTCCAGGAAATGCACCTAATTCTCTAGTGGGAATTTAAAGTATACAGATACCTCACAGTGGCCAAGACTATACCGTAATGAATACATGTACCGATATCATAAAATCTACCCTCCCCATCTTTATCGCTCTCCCTACTAGAGATGAAACAGTATGAAAATGTCATATCACGATTAGTGACCAAAATTATCACGGTTATCAGTATTATCGTGGTATTGTTAAAATGTGCTGGAAATGTTCAAAAAGTACTGATACACACACTGAAATCATTTCACCAAGTTTTATATTGAAAACCAACAAACAAATAAAATTAGCAGCACTATGCACTTTTTGTGGGCATAAACATTAAACTAATAACATTAAAGATGGCACCATGTGGCCATGAGAGGTAAAAGTTTCCCTAGCACAGGTTTAAATGAGCACAACCTTAAGCAAATCAAATAAATAAACAACAAATACAATTAGCAGCACTCACTTTGTAGTGAGGCACGGCAACCTTCATCAGCCTCATTAAGCCAGGCCTCTCAACAATTTGAAATGGCATCATGTCCCTTGCAATGTAATATGAAAGGGCTACAGTGAGGTCTTGAGCATTTTTTAATGTGGGTGCTTAAGCAGCCTGCCTTTTTAAATGCTTGCTCGAGTGTCTGTCAAAACTGTAGATGAGGGACCAGTAGCATCACTGGGTTTGCCTGCTGCACATCCACTCTGTAAACAAGGGAATAGCAAATGTATTATTACTACCACATTATAATTATTGCGCACACACACACGATTGTATATACTCACACAAGAACCCCATGCACAATTGACAAATACAAATGAGTCTTAAGAAGACAGTGATAGTAATTGCAATGAGCCCAATAATTGACATAAATACAGGAGCCTTGTATAGGAGTCTATAGTGTTTCTCCTGCTGGAACAGTTGTAGAAACAAGTCGACGTCTACCGGATTTTAAATGAACAAAATATGTTGGTTGGGTGACTAAACTACATCACGTGTTATCGTGTCCAATGGGTGAATAGAGTCTGCAGACACACGACGCATACAGCAGCAGAACAACGTGTCGTGTTTTTACAAGAGTAGGTAACACTGACAGCTTCAGTTTACATCATTGACAAGCTATTGGCAAGTTAGACAGACAAACCATGACATTTTCCCCCATTCCGAAGTCCCCACATCATGCATTGAGCTAAAAGTTAACTTACCTTGCATTCGCTATAAAGTAGTGGGTGGTGGTCATGAAGATGACCCAAGAGATTTGAAGTGTCGCCCCATGTTCTGCAGACAAGGTGATCATCTTCGATGAAGTTTCCCTCGGCACTCTTGTAAAAACCCAAAATACGACCACACTTCAGATATGGTCCTCTTGGAAGGCTGAAAAATCTCCCGAGCGCTGTCACTGCCTTCCGCCATGGTTTCACACAAAACAAAACCCACGTTGCATGCTGCGTCAGACTGTTGCTACATTTGGTTGATGCTGGATAGTATTTACCGTGAGTTTTTCAAACCGTGGTAATCAAACACGTGTTTAATGATAATTAAAATGTGAAAGGGTAATACTAATCGTCGGGAATTTTAATGTGGTTGATCGTGAAACCGGTAACCGTTTCATCCCTACACAGCTCTCTTTCTTTTATTCTATGATGGCTTACATACAGATTCACAGGTCATACTGTGGTCAATGACAAAGTGTCCTTCTCATGGGCTGAGATGTACAGGTACATCATTATAATACCTTACTTACACCTGACCTTGTATGGAAACACACAGTAGCCATGCATTCACACATACACTCCTGCAAACACACAAATTCACACCCACGCGCTTCCACACATGCACACTAACAACAGCAACATTAACATTCCCTTTGGAGGCATGTTGATCCTGTTTGTGAAATCGTGTTTCCTCCTGTTCTCAGCCCCTCATTGACCACCTCATGTTTTACAGCTTGCCTTCTGAACTCGTTACACTTTAAACGAAACAGGCATTTTTTATGTGTCCTGTGCCTGTCACACTGTCCCCAGAGTGTCCCCGGCTGCAGTGTGGGAAAAACCACTGCCCTTTGACCAGCCGAGAAGCAGTTTCCTTTAAAGATGGCCTCTTCTTTACAGTATGCTGCGTGAGAGAGAGTAGAAATCCTCCACTGCTTTTGGACACAAACACAGGCTGGCCGCATGCCAACAGGAAACACTGTGATGTCACACCCTATGTGGAGACCCTAAATTAGCACAGAAAAGTTGTTAAGGGGCTAATGTGCCAGAGAGGGTTAACCAAGGTCTTCCCAATCTATACCACATCTTTCCATGGAGGTATAAGATAATGTATTTTGCCAACCCTCACCGTCTTTCTTTCTCTCTTATGCTCTCCCTTTACTTAATATGAAAGTGATTCTACCCTTATAAATATTTGAATCATCCTGAAATAGACAGTTGAGTGCCACATCATTATGCAGGTGAAGCCTGACTCCTACTGGGCAGAAACAGTAACACAGGTAGGATTGGTTTGAATGACTTCAATTGATTTCAGTTTACAGTTTACAGCAAACATACAACCGTATTATTTTCCACACTTGAAAATATTCCTCCTCCCAAGAATATCTGAGTTCCGAAGATACTCGCACTCAAACCAAAAAAGAACAAATCCAAGCAGGCCGAGATGCAAAGATATACTTAATTTAATCCATGCTCGAAACAATACAAAGCTGAAAGTGCACAGTGCTAAAAAGTACTACAAAAGTGAGAGAAAAAAAGCACCTTTAGCACTTTTTGCAATGTGCACTTTCAGCTTTGTATTTTTTTAAGCACGGATTAAATTAAGTATATCTTTGCATCTCGGCCTCCTTGGATTTGTCCTTTTTATGGTTTTCTCACGCACCTGCTGCCATTCATTCTAACCCTCATACAGGCTTCCTCCCAAGATTATTACACAGAAAGGGATGAAATCCCACCAAGCCCATAATATGTGTGCATTTCGTCAAAGAAAGTCAGTTGGTGGCTAATACCCCCTGATCTCCTAATCCACATCTGACCCATGAATGAACTTTGAACTCTCCCTGACTTGCACAGGTGGATATGCAGAGTTTTTACACCAAAGAGGGAAAAAAATAAAACAGGAAGAATAAAAGAAAAGAGAAATATACATGGGGCAAGGGGGGAGCAAGAGATATAGAATGAGAAACAGTAATAAAAAATTGAGAGACGGAATATATGTGACCTAAGGGAAGGGGTGGAGACTGGGAGGGGTGAAGGGGGGTGAGAATAGAAAATAGAATAGCATACAATGGACGACAACAGATAACATGGAAGACGGGGATGTTGAGGGGAGGAAGGATGTGGTGGTAGTGGAGTGAGCGAGGGAGAGAGAGATAGTAAGGGAGGGAGCGAGGGGAGGGAGAGAGGGAGAGAGAGGGCGAGAGAGAGATAGTAAGAGAGGGAGAGAGGGGAAGGAGTGAGGGGGAGAGAGAGATAGTAAGAGAGGGAGAGAGGGGAAGGAGTGAGGGGGAGAGAGAGATAGTAAGAGAGGGAGAGAGGGGAAGGAGTGAGGGAAAGAGAGGGCGAGAGAGAGATAGTAAGAGAGGGAGAGAGGGGAAGGAGTGAGGGGGAGAGAGAGAGCGAGAGAGCTGGAGAGGACAGATATGGGCCACAGTGACATTAGGCAGATGGCTCCTAGCACTCAGCTCTGTTTACATTACTCTCACTGTTCAAGCAAAAACAGCCCAGACAGAATAATGAAACCTGGTATGTGTGTGTGTGTGTGTGTGTGTGTGTGTGTGTGTGTGTGTGTATGTGTGTGTGTTTACTTAAGTGGTCTGTGTGTACAGGTGAATGTATGCTGCCTGTGTGTGTCTAGAGAGTACTGTATGCATATACGTGAGGGAGAGTTTACATTGCCTTTGTGTCTTCTTGCTTGTGACAGAGTGTTGTCTGTGTGTATAGTGGTACTATACGGTATGTATGGAGGATCACAGGCCAAGCCTAATTGCTTGTTTTTCTCAAGAGGGAGAGAGCCTGCAGGTTTAGGCGACAGCACACACACGTACTGTTCAGGAGCTCCACTCAGCACCATCTACCTGTTGTGGGCCTACACCTGTCCCAGTCTACAGTCACACACACACACACACACACACACACACACACACACACACACACACACACACACACACACACACACACACACACACACACACACACACACACATACACACACACACACACACAGTTTTGTCATATTTCAGTCTTCTGTGATGTATATAAAGTGTAATATTGGGGATGCAAACTCAACATTGAATACATTCCAACTCTATATCTGACATGGTACAGGTGTCTTTCTGTTTTATAAAGCCCATCACGAGATCCATACTTTTGTTTGAAAGTAGATTTCTTCAAGGCGCCCGAGAAACACTCTTTGTGAACGCGGATTTAGCCCACTGCGGTAAAAGGTTAAGTCTATTACATAGTGATTATGACGACCCTCTAAAACAATAATAGTTGTAGTATCTCAGGGGGTACAGTCCAGATTTCCCTCAGAGTGACACACTGGGGGCAGCCAGCCACTCTGTAGACAGAGAACCTAATCCTTGGTTATCAAAATGGAGTTACGTAAACCAGTAGTCCCTGATTTAGACAGGGAAAAGAACAACAGCAGCAGCAATGACAAAACAGCACAGGATAAATTAAAATGCATTTAAAAAACCTCTAAAAGGTTTAGAGTGGACGGGCAGGCTCCATCAATAAACGACCAAATGACTCAATGAATACGCAGCGGAATAAAAGACTGACGGACTCACTCAGTGATGACCTGAGATGCCTAAGAGTCTACAGTCTATACTTGTCAATCTAAAAGCATACAGAATCTGGTACAACTTTGTTCCTCACAGCAAGAGAACATTCCAATCGATATGCAGTTCTGTTTTGAATCAGTGCATATTGTTTTGTTGAGTAAACAAATCCAAAAATGCATTGTTGCATCTCTCAATTATTATTTTTTAATTTATCCTGGAAACCTCTTAAATCTCGTTTGATTGAATTGCACCTAAATCTCTTTAAGCATCGTGGCATAAACAACAATGTATTCTTATGTGGACACACTGAAACATACACAATCAACCACTAGCAATTTACACCCAGTCCCCCAGCCCAGGCCATGCTCCACCAAGCTGAACTCCTCTCCTCTCCTGTCCTATCCTCCTTGAACCCCACCACAGCTCCCCCTGCTCTACATCTGCTCTCCCTAGCCATCATCACCCTGGAGGGCCAGATGAAGATGAGAGTGAGTTAATGGAATATCCAGGGTGTTTATTTATAAGTTTGGTTCCTTTATGATGGATTTAGCTCACCGGTCATTTACTTTAGCAGGAAGTCTATGCTCTGGCCCTGGTGTCTATAAACATTGTCTTTTAAGGCCGGAGGAGATCCTTTCAACACGTCAGTCCCACCCGGGGAAACAATTGTGCTTAGAAGGAGAGAGAAAGTCAGAATGTATTTGGAGAAAAGACACAGCTGGGAGAAGAGAAAGACAGAAAGAGTGAGCTCCTTTGCGTAGCATCATCTTATGCTAAATAGCATCTTCAAATAGTGCCACAGACCAACATTTGTGTCCAACACACTTTGCTAATTTGTCTAGAATCCCTTTCTAGTTGCCCATTACAAGTCAACCAAGCATTGCCCAAGCCCAACATCTTATACCTTATATGATTGATAATCAAATAGGTTTCCTTTGGGGAACGCTGGCGGTGACCTAATCTCAGAACCCAGAACCAAATCTTATGCACGCTAAAGCTAGTAGCTGACTATTCTTTTAACTTCTGTCACCAGAGATTATGTGTGACCTAAAACTGTCCTGAACTGAGAAGGAGGACAGGGTCTATGTGGGGCCTCGTGCTGCTTATAAAGGGTGTAGAAGCACATATAAGCATTGATATAAGCAGAGTTAGGAAGTAGTGCTAAGTGATAATGTTGTTTATTTTTTGGTTCTGAAATAAATACATCTAAACAACTAAACCACAACCGACTGACGTCCCCCCCATTTAAAAAAATAATAATTGTGAGCCCAACGTGCCGAAATCAAATAATTCATGAGAGAAATCAAGTCAATAACTATGTGGACGTTGGGCTTAAGCAAATATTTAACCTAGTTCAGCACAGAAATGTGGTAATGAACTACAATGACCATGATCCATTACGCCTGTTCTTTCCTGCTTGGACAGAGACGAACACAACTTTAGTAACTGATTACATGTAATCTGATTACAAAAACTGTAACTGTAATCTGTTACATTACCTGTTACAAAACATTGTAATCGGATTACAGATACTATAGAAAAACCAGATGATTACTTCTTGGATTACTTTTATATTCAGAAAGGATGTTTGCAAAAAAAAATACATGACCCCTTTATGTTTTCTCAATGACATTCAATTCATTCCACTTCTATTTTACATTTTAGCAGACACTCTTATCCAGAGCGGTTTACAGTTCCCAGCAAGGACACATATGGTATAGTAGCACTGCAGCAGGCTCATCCCTCCCCTCTTCCTCCCATCCTGCCCTCCTTCTTCCCCCTTTACAATGTTCAGCCAACACCCAACACTGACGAACCGATCACAGCAGGGTGCCAGGAGCTCGGAGTGTGTGTGTGTGTGTGTGTGTGTGTGTTCGTGCGTGTGTGTGTGCGTGCGTGTGGATGTGTTTGGACCAGAAGTCCCCACAAGAATAGTAAACGAACAAACATTTGACCAACTGGGGACATTTTGTTAGTCCCCACAAGGTCAAATGCTATTTCTAGGGGGTTTAGGGTTAAGGTTAGAATTAGTGTTAGGGTTAGAATTACATTAAGGGTTAGGAGCTAGGGTTAGTTTTAGGGTTAGGAGCTAGGGTTAGGTCTAGGTTCAGGTTTAAGGTTAGGTTTTTGGGTTAAGGTTAGGGTTAGGGGTTAGGGAAAATAGGATTTTGAATGGGACTGAATTGTGTGTCAAGGTTAGCTGTACAAGACTGTGTGTGAAACCAGCGACCAGTGGAATCATTTGACACTTGAGCTTTTGCTTCTCCGAGCATTCCACCTCCCACCTACTTCCCTTGCTGTGACAGTGAGCATGCAATTGTCTCCATGTTTGATGTTGTTGTTTACCTTTCAGTTACAATCCCATACAGTAAGTCCATTCGTTAGCTCCTCCCATGCTCTTACACAGACTGAGGTATACAATATTCAAAACAAAGGCCAAAGAAACATGGAAATACTGTGTAGTTGGCATTGGCAGGAAAAGGTCCTTAATCATTAATTTAGGTCTAACAGATAATAGACCTTGATGATACTGATGATGATGATGATGTTTTTTAATCAATATCCCTCTGTCCTCTCCCCTTCTCTGTAACCCCAGGGCTAAAGGGTTGTGGTTAGCATTAGCCCTTGGTGTGTGCGAAGGCCAGTGCCTCACACCTTGGAAGACTCTGACCTGTCAGAGAGGCTAGCACCACACAAGGTGTTCACTTAGCGGGCATTGCCCACATTCCACCGGCTCCCTCCAAAGACCTGCCGTCCACTACCCAGGAGGGGTCACTGAGGGTACAGACCTGGACCTAGAGAGTTAGGGTGGAGGGTACACTGGAACAGGAAAACTGTCAACTATACGATAATGCTGATTATTATCAACAGTAACTTTGTTACCAGGTATAAAAGACAAAATGTTCATTGATATGCTGTAATGTGTAAACACATTACTATAGCAACCAACCTGCTAGCACCAATCCCATTAAATTACGGTAAAACACTGAAATCTCCCATCAATGAATTTAATTAATTTATTGATTCATTACAATTACGGTAGCATGTACTTGTTTACACTACAACACAGTCAATTATATGGTATAATACTTTGCGTCATTACACAGTACATGCTTTGATACTATATTTAGATTACAGTAGTGTACTGCAATATGAAATACAATAACTTACTTGCCACTTTACTGTCAAAATCACAGCAACCCCTTTACAGTGTACAGGTTAGGAGGGAGGGAGGGTGGAGGATACAGACCTGGGTCTAGAGAGGGAGGGTGTAGGGGGCTCAGGCTAGCAGCTAGCTATCCCTGTTCGGGACCACAATCACTGACTTCCATTCACTGTTTGTTCACTGTACCCAGAACTAGAACTAATCACTGTAATCCAGAACCAATCCTTCTGGAACATCAACTTCCTCAATCCAAAGCCACGATCATGCATTTTCGTACATTCTATCCACAACAATCTGTGCAACCAGGAAAACAACAGGGCTGTCTCCTACATGCAGAAACCTGAGGTGTCTTAGAAACCTAACAGCATGGCTTTACAGTAGGAATTCTATTACGATTGAGGTCATTTCAAGACATGGATTAAGACATGGTAGCACTAGGTGGGAAAAGTCATTTAGTGGGACATAACTATACAGGAAGCGGAGAGGAGAGCTGCAGTGAATTTATAAGTCAATTTTCCCAGTGGGAACAGTGACTGATGGGACATTATTGCTGAAATGGGGCCAGGGAGAGAGCAGTCGGAGCACTATGGCCTTTCTGAAGCTTCTGGAAGTCCTTCAAACATCTGTGTTAGATCAGTCTGAGAGGGAACTAGTGACAGAACAGAACATGAATCATTCTCTATGAGCTTTGCCTCATGTCTACCTGTATGTGTGTGTGTGTGTGTGTGTGTGTGTGTGTGTGTGTGTGTGTGTGTGTGTGTGTGTGTGTGTGTGTGTGTGTGTGTGTGTGTGTGTGTGAGCACGCACGTGCACGTGTGTACGCGGGATTGTCTCTCTTTTTCTTCAGCTATTTCTCTCAGTTTTTCTGTTGCAGTTTCTTCATCTTCCCCTTCTTTTTTGTTTCTCATTGGCTCCCTTTTTCTCTCCCTCTCTCACTACCAGTCTCTCCCTTTCCATACCTCCCTCCCTCCCGCTGTCGTGCTAGGATGGCATCTGCTGGGTTTGTGTACTCAGCCTGGACTCCATGTCTACACAGTTCTCTCCCTGCCCTTATCTTAAATGACCAGAGCTGTATGGACAGATAGAGGGAGGACCTGCCTATTCCAGTTCTGCTAGCCTGCCTGTCTTCTAGTGATGGGGGGTACAAAATCGATACAGTTACATATCGGGATACTATGTTTAACAATATATTGTATTGTATCGTTTTGACAATATTGCAATATTATGTTTGCGCTAGTTGGCTGTAACTGCACCAAAACTCCTTGATAGCTTGTTCGCCATCTTCTTTTTAAATAGGGAGTCAATCTGTTTACAGCACTTTTATTTCCATAACTGATCAAAACTCATTTTCTAATGGCTGTCTCATCGAATCGCAACAAAATCCCAGTATCAAATCACAATACCTATAGAATCGAGAAAATGGAAAATACATATTGTATCAGTATCGTGACAATATCGTGTCGTGAGGTGCCTGGCAATTCCCATGCCTACTGTATTCTGTACTACTGTTTATGGGTGCAGACTAATCTGTCCACAAGAGATCAGCTGCTGACTGACTAACTAGTTGTCACGTGTGCTCCCTCTCCAGCCTCTAGGTCACCAGGCTGCTCGTTATGGTGCACACCTGTCACCATTGTAACGCACACCGTGTGGCTCAGTTGGTAGAGCATGGTGTTTGCAACGCCAGGGTTGTGGGTTCGATTCCCACGGGGGACCAGTACGGAGAAAAAAAATGTATGAAACGTATGCATTCACTACTGTAAGTCGCTCTGGATAAGAGCGTCTGCTAAATGACTCAAATGTAAAATGTAATGTCATCAGACTCCATCACTTCCCTAATTACCTTCGCTATATATATGTCACTCCCTTTGGTTCCTTCCCCCAGGTGTCATTGTTTCAGTTTCATGTCTGTGCGTTGTTCGCGTTTTGTATTACGTTCCGCTTATTTTATTAAAATACTCACCCCCTGAACTTGCTTCCCGACTCTCAGCGCACATCGTTACAGCAGTTCATTATTACCCCTTTCTATCAAGGCCTCACAAACTCTCAGCACCATCATTCAGAATCTGAGCCATCAAACAGGTCTGATAATAATAATTCTAATGGTGGAACGCCCAAACAAAACCCCAAGCCAAACCACTATCGGAGTGAGGGGATCGGGTTATAGGCTTACAGCCTCCCACACAGTTCCTACTCCTCGAGGCTTGAAAAAACAGTGAGCTTTCACAACGCCCGGAAGCATCCAAAACGTACAGCCGCACAAGCCCCTCAGCTGGCCGACCGCAGATAAGCTTCTCTGAACCAGACAAGTGACGGGCAACAACAACACCCTGTGTTTCCCTCTCCCTCCCACACATTGCCCCCAATCTCCACTCAAGTCTCTCCCAGCCATAGTCCATTCTACATTTGGACTGTGCCACGTCGGCACAGCTTGTTTACAGCACAATGTACTGTTCCTATGGTCAGGCCTGTGGATGGCAGCCGCATTTAGCTGCCGTTTTGTAATTTGTGTTAGAGAACAAAGTCGTAGAACAGCCCGACCACTAACGTAAACCATTACCCTTGTCTTAACCTTAACTCCCTAATTCTGACATTCGGATGGTGAAAAACTGAGGTCACCAAACAAGAATGGTACAGGCTCAGAATTTGTCACCAGGCAGGTATGTCTATATGGTATCCTTTTCCACAATCCGATGGAAAGGGGAGAAAACATTTTCCCCCATGCTAAAACGCAACAGCAAGTCAACTGTATATACCGACACAGCCTACTGCGTCTTGACTACTTGAGTTGTGGTTGTTTCCATGGCAACCTCGGGACTGAACTGAACACAAGCGCCGAGAGAGACACATGATTGGTTAGTGGTGGTGGTGCTTTTTTTTGTTTTGTTGTTCCAGTCATTCTCAGAAGTGATGCTAAAACGATGATTCCTTTCTCATGTTGCTCATTGGTTCTTGTCTGCTCTAGGGGGGCTGTTGCAAAGATCCTAGAAAACCTCGCTGCTCCAAAGGAAAGAAAACAACAACTTTCATAAACAGCAAATATCAAATGTGTGAAGTGTAAAAACGAGACACTAGGTGTATTCTCACCAGCAGAAACCCTGTATATCTGTGTATATGTATAGATCAGTGTGTAATATCTCTTGTAGAATCCCCCAACACCCCTCAAAATGACTAACCACAGTCAGCTCAGAATCCTGTCCAGGCAAAAGGAATTAAACCTTTTCCTCAAACCCTGATAAAACCCCACTGTTGTGTTCTTGTGATCCCCAGAAGACGTGCTGGTAAGGATGAGAATCTCAGTGTGACAGGTAGCCTTGTTAAAATGCCACTGTGGCGTTAAATGCACAAATAATTTATCAGGCTGGCTGCGTGGGAAGAATGTCGTATTCTCCTCCTTCGATTGCACAGCCTCGCTACCTTAACCTCCTCCACCTCCTCCTGCTCCTCTTCCTCATCCTCCTCCATCTCCTCCTGCTCCTCTTCCTCCTCCTCACCCTCCTCCTCCTCTACCTCCTCCACCTCCTCCTCCTCCTGCTCCTCTTCCTCCTCCTCACCCTCCTCCTCTACCTCTACCTCTACCTCGTCCTCCTCCACCTCCTCCTCACCCTCTTCCTCCTCTTCTTCCTCACCCTCCTCCTCTACCTCCACCCCGTCCTCCTCACCCTCTACCTCCTCCTCTACCTCCTCCATGAGGTATCTTGTTCTACACCCGAATGGCTGTTCAGGGGTTAACACCTGAATAGGATGCCATGGGTTAAACAGTGTTTCCTTTAATGTTTCCCTTGTCTAGGGAAACATGGACCTTGGCTTCCCCGTCAAGGTCCAAGATCATACATGTAGGCCTGCTGCTCAAGACCCATTATCGAAAGCTTAATATGGGAATATTCAACAATATTTGTGGGTCATATATTATGAAACACTTAAAAAACACTCACTTATACAATATCTATAGAAAAACAATTACACTTGAGACATCCAGAAAGTTGTTTACACAGTGAGATGCTACAAGTACTCATTTTCCACTTCATTTGTCTAATGAAAGAAATATACTTTTTTTAACCATGTCGTGAGAAGTCAAACAGGCCTGAGAAACATTCTGTCTGTCTGTCCGTCCGGCTGTCTGTCTGTCTAAGTGCCACGGAAAAAATGACCAGCATGTTTGACTTTGTGTGTTTACGTGTAGTACCTGTGTATGTGTGTGTGTGTGTGTGTGTGTGTGTGTGTGCATGTGTGTGTGTGTGTGTGTGTTTGTGCATGTGTGTGCTTGTGCATGAGGGAGAGTGTGTGTTAGTGCGTGTGTGGCGTGCGAATGCACACATTGCTGTGAGTGGGAGTATACAGAGCGGGATAGAGTGAGTGGCTGATATGACGCAGACTCTGATAAGACTGTTCCATGTGACGCAACACAACGGTTAGCAGAAACGCCAGGGGCTGGTTATTTTTAGGAAGCAGTCTCTGACCTCTCTCAAGCCCTATATCAACAATGTCCAACCGCTACAATACACCAAACCTGCTGTGTCATGGACTCCTGGACCGTCAAGATATATGTATTACAGTTTCAACCACAACACCGTTCTTAAAAATAAATAAAAACTACAAAGACCAACAAATGAGCTTGTAAGGGGGCAAAAATGCACATGGCCAGTTAACAGTTCCACTTTGCCTGTGGTGGCGGACACACATTGACAAGAACCCTGCCAACTTTTCCAATGTTTACATCACAACAATGAATCACACAACTATTACGACAATGTCTCAGTGAGATGGTTACCATTAATGAGCTCCAAGAGGTTACACACACCACACACACCACACAGAAGAAACTGTGTTGGCCGTCATGTTCCTAAGGAAAAACAAAGAACAGCATTTCTGACAAAGCCCTTAATGAGAGCCCTGAGGGAGGGTGTCAACCAACAGAAACTAGGGGTTGTGTTCTGTCCCTGTGTGTGTGTCCCTGTGTGTGTGTGTGTGTGTGTGTGTGTGTGTGTGTGTGTGTGTGTGTGTGTGTGTGTGTGTGTGTGTGTGTGTGTAGTTAATTGATTCCAGCTGGGAAAAGAGAAGACTGGGGATTACTGAGAGAGAGAGGGAAACAGGGGGGGGGGGGCTTACTTCCAAAATATTTTATTTGGTTGTTTACAATAAAAAAACACAGAGAGAGGAGGAAGAAGTTTAGGCCTATTTCGCTGGTTTTGACACCAAAAATAGTCAAACATAAAAACCAGGCTACACTATACACAGAAGCGATAGATGCTATCCAAGTGACACTGCTGGCACGTACCGAAATGTTATCCATAGGAAATGTTTGGTTCTAAATGCAGCATCCTTCAGGTCTACATTTAGACCTCTTGCCCTGTTACACAATGTGGATTTACGATGCCCCACCAGTAGCAAATAGCATCAGTGGTTATAATGTGCTCTCTCTCTCTCACTGACGTCTCATTCACAGGAGGCTTGTCTTAGTTCATTTGAGTCTGCTATCAACAACAGCTGGCTACAGTGAGCTTTATGACCTACTACCCATAATACTATTAGTGAAGCTAGACTCTCTTTGACGGCCAGTCAGGTGACTGCGGTGGGCCTTTCACTCCGCTACAGTATGCTAGCTGTTACATCATGATTGGTTAGAAACTTAACTGATCAGTCGGGTCATCTTCAACTCCCAGAGTCTATGGGCCATGGTCACTTCATTGTAACAGTTTTTCGTGCTACAAGGTTCAAAGACTTAAGGGCCATATCCCATCCCTAAGCCTCAACCTTTGTCCTATGTCTCCGAGTCTGTCCAGACGATTAGCCCTGAATTTAGCGGCTATGATGCAGCTAAAGGTACTAGTCTAGCATAGGGTTGCAAAGCTACCTGTAACTTCAGATAATATATGGCAATGTACACTATATATAAAAGAGTCTGTGGACACCCCTTCAAATTAGTGGATTCAGCTATTTCTGCCACAGCCGTTGCTGACAGGTGTATAAAATTGAGCACAATCCCCATAGACGAACATTGGCAGTAGAATGGCCTTACTGAAGAGCTCAGTGACTTTCAACGTGGCACCGTCATAGGATGCCACCTTTCCAACAAGTCAGTTCATCAAATTTCTGCCCTGCTAGAGGTGCCCCGGGTAACTGTAAGTGGTGTTATTGTGAAGTGGAAACGTCTAGGAGCAACAACGGCTCAGCTGTGAAGTGGTAGGCCACACAAGCTCACAGAACGGGACCGCCGGGTTGCTGAAGCGCGTAGTGCAATAACAAAAATTGGGTGTCCTTGTTTTGCAACACTCACTACCGAGTTCCAAACTGACTCTTTAAGCAACGTCAGCACAAGAACCTTTCGTCTGGAGATCCATGAAATGGGTTCCATGGCCGAGCAGCCTCACAGGTCACCATGCGCAATGCAAAATGTCGGCTGGAGTGGTGTGAAGCTCGTTGCCGGTCTCTGGAGTGATGAATCACGTTTCACCATCTGGCAGTCCGACGGTCGAATCTCGGTTGGCGGATGCCAGGAGAACGCTACCTGCCCCAATGCATAGTGCTAACTGTAAAGTTTGGTGGAGGAGGACTAATGGTCTGGGGCTGTTTTTTATGGTTTCGGGCTAGGCCACTTAGTTCCAGTGAAGGGAAATCTTAACGCTATAGCATACAATGACATTTGAGACGATTCTGTGCTTTCAACTTTATGGCAAAAGTTTGGGGAAGGCCCTTTCCTGTTTCAGCAGGAAAGGTCCATACAGCAATGGTTTGTCGAGATCGGTGTGGAACAACTTGACTGGCCTGCACAGAACCCTGACCTCAACCCCATAAAACACCAATGGGATGGCCTGCGAGCCAGGCCTAATCGCCCAACATCAGTGCCCAACCTCACTAATACTCTTGTGGCTGAATGGAAGCAAGTCCCCACAGCAATGTTCCAACGTCTAGTGGAAAGCCTTCCCAGAAGAGTGGAGGCTGTTATAGCAGCAGAGGGGGGACCAACTCCATATTAATGCCCATGATTTTGGAATGAGATGCTCAACGAGCAGGTGTCCACATACTTTTGATCATGTAGTGTATCTTAACTTTGGTTTGTTTATATTTTATTAACTACAAAAATTGTATTTGTATATAATATAATTATTTTATATCAACAATGGCATTATTTTCAACTACACCGCTGCAACTCGTCCAACTATAAACTTTTTTCACAGCGGCCACCAGCTTGATGGCAAAACATTTACAACAAGTACACGTTGGCCTAGTAAGATAAATAAAAGTGTGTAAAAAATAAATAAAGGATATTTCATCCTGAAACCCTCATATTAAAACACCAATGGTATTCACTAAGTTGATGGTTTATATTTAGGATAATGTTTTACAGCTTTGTCATTCCATTTGTTATTTAAAAATCATATTTTTATTATTATTTCATATATTTTACATGTGATAAGGCCACACAGAGGGCCAGAGATAATTACAGACACCTGTGATAATCGGATCCGGTCTGTAATACCAATTTGTTTCAAGCAGACCACCATAGTCCCCGTGCTCAAGAACGCCAATGACTATCGCCCCCGTAGCACTCGCATTATATAGCCATGAAATGCTTTGAAAGACTGGTCATGGCTCACATCAACACCATCATCCCAGACACCCTGGACTCACTCCAATTCGCATACCGCCCCAACAGATCGACAGATGACGCAATCTCCATTAGAGGTCGACCGATTAATCGGCATGGCCGATTAATTAGGGCCGACTTCAAGTTTTCATAACAATAGGTAATCAGCCTTTTGGATGCCGATTATGGCCGATTACATAGCAATCCACGAGGAGACTGCTTGGCAGGCCGACCACCTGTTACGCGAGTGCAGGGTAAGTTGCCAAGGTAAGTTGCTAGCTAGCATTAAACTTATAAAAAACAATCTTAACATAATCACTAGTTAACTGCACATGGATGATGATATTACTAGTTTAACTAGCTTGTCCTGTGTTGCATATAATCAATGCAGTGCCTGTTAATTTATCATTGAATCACAGCATACTTCACCAAACGGGTGATGATTTAACAAAAGCGCATTCATGTCAGGGTATATGCAGCAGTTTGGGCCGCCTGACTCGTTGCGAACTGTGTGAAGACCATTTCTTCCTAACAAAGACCGTAATTCATTTGCCAGAATTTTACATAATTATGACAAAACGTTTATTCTTTCAGTGAAATACGGAACCGTTCCGTATTTTATCGAACGGGCGGCAACCCTAAGTCTAAATTGTCACGACTTCCGCCGAAGTTGGTGCCTCTCCTTGTTCGGGCGGTGTTCGGCGGTCGACGTCACCGGTTTTCTAGCTGCCACCGATCTACGTTTCTTTTTCTATGTTGTTCTATCTTGATTGTACACACCTGGTTCCCATTACGTTATAATTTATTCCCTATTTAACCCTCTGGTTCCCACATGGTTTTGTGCGTGTTTGTTCTTTGTTTAGTGTTCAAGACTTCTGTGAGCTGGTGTGTTTTTCCCTGCGTGGAAATCATTGTTGTTTCATTTCGAGTAAAGTACGTCTTTTACTCAGTTATGTGTCCTGCGCCTGACTCTGTCCTAACCGCTGCACACTGACACTTGACAGAAACACGCACCCTAAAAATGGAGTCAGCAGGTGCACCCAGTCCTCCGTTACAAGTGGAGGAGCGCGTCCAGCAGCACGCAACGATGCTCCAAAATCTTGGCACAGCCATGGATCGCGTGCTGCACATCATGGAGCGATGGGAGAGAAGGGGTTTTCCCACTCCCCCATCAACTTCACCCCAACCCACACCACTATCCACCCCTCTGTCACCTGGACCCAGTGGGATTCGGCTCTCGCTCCCGAGGGCATATGATGGGACGGCTGCCGGGTGCCAGGGGTTCCTGCTCCAGTTGGAGCTCTACATGGCGACCGTCCACCCGGCTCCCTCGGGACACGAGAGCGTGTCCACCCTCATCACCTGTTTGTCGGGGAAAGCGCTTGAGTGGGCCAACGCCGAATGGGGAGGAATAGACGCAGGAATTGGTCCACTATGAGGATTTCACCCGCCGCTTCAGGGCGGTCTTCGATCATCCACCTGAGGGGAGAGCGGCGGGGGAACGCTTGTTCCATTTCAGACAGGGGATGAGGAGCGCACAGGACTTCAGGACCCTGGCTGCCAGCGTGGGATGGAATGAGAGGGCCCTGATTGACCATTACCGGTGTAGTCTACGTGAGGACGTTCGTCGGGAGCTGGCCTGCAGGGACACCACCCTTACCCTCGACCAGCTGGTGGATTTATCCATCCGGCTGGATAACCTGTTGGCCACCCGCGGACGTCTGGATCGGGGTCCGTCCATTCCATCCCCCAGCACCTCTGATCCTACACCTATGGAACTCGGAGGTGCTGCTCTAAGGGTGACCGGAGGGGGGGGGGGGGGGGGGGGGGGGGGGGGCGTTTCTTGCACCACTGCTGGTCGGTGCCGGAGAGGTTCCCCAGGGAGTCGAGGCAGCAGGCAGGGCACTGGTGGATCACCCCAGGTGAGTAGGCACCCGACTCACCCAGAGCTCCCTGTTGCACACATGTGTGTATGTATAGAATTTCCTTAGTTTTCCCCGCATTCCCAGCATAAGGAGTTTGTAGATTCAGGCGCAGCTGGGAACTTTATTGACCGTTCATTTGCACTTAGATTAGGGACCCCTATTGTTCCTGTTGATGTGCCCTTCCCTGTACATGCCTTAGATAGTCGTCCTTTAGGGTCGGGCCTGATTAGAGAGGTCACAGCTCCACTATGTATGATAACGCACTTGGGTCATGAGGAGAGAATTAGTCTCTTCCTGATCGATTCTCCTGCGTTTCCTGTGGTGTTGGGGCTTCCCTGGATGGCCTATCATGACCCCACTATTTCGTGGTAACAGAGGGCTCTTAAGGGATGGTCACGTCAGTGCTCAGGGAGGTGTATAGGTGTTTCCATAGGTGCAACTACGGTGGAGACTCCAAACCAGGTCTCCACCATGCACATCCCCCCTGAATATGCCAATTTGGCTCTCGCCTTCTGTAAAAAGAAGGCGACTCAACTACCACCCCATCGACGGGGGGATTGTGCGATAAATTTCCCGGTAGACGCAGCACTTCCCAGGAGTCACGTGTATCCTCTGTCACAGGAGGAGATGGCGGCTATGGAAACATATGTCTCCGAATCTCTGGGACAGGGATACATTCGGCCTTCCACGTCACCTGCCTCCTCGAGTTTCTTTTTTTGTGAAGAAGAAGGATGGAGGTTTATGCCCGTGCATTGATTATAGAGGTATAAATCAGATCACGGTTAAGTACAGTTACCCGCTGCCTCTCATAGCCAGTGTGACCGAGTCATTGCACGGGGTGCGCTTCTTCACCAAATTGGATCTCAGGAGCGCTTACAACCTGGTGCGTATGCGGGATGGGGATGAGTGGAAGACGGCATTTAGTACCACCTCTGGGCACTATGAGTACCTCGTCATGCCGTACGGGTTGATGAATGCTCCATCAGTCTTCCAATCCTTTGTAGACGAGATTTTCAGGGACCTGCACGGGCAGGGTGTAGTGGTGTATATAGATGACATTCTAATATACTCCGCTACATGCGCCGAGAATGTGTCCCTGGTGCGCAAGGTGCTTGGTCGACTGTTGGAGAATGACCTGTACGTCAAGGCTGAGAAATGTCTGTTCTTCCAACAGTCCATCTCCTTCCTAGGGTACCGCCTGTCCGCGTCAGGAGTGGAGATGGAGAATGACCACATTTCAGTCGTGCGTAATTGGCCGACTCCAACCACGGTAAAGGAGGTGCAGCGGTTCTTAGGGTTTGCCAACTACTACCGGAGGTTTATCCAGGGCTTTGGTCAGGTAGCGGCTCCCATTACCTCCTTGCTGAAGGGGGGACCGGTGCGACTGCAGTGGTCAGCTGGGGCGGACAGGGCTTTTGGTCACCTGAAGGCTCTGTTTACCTCGGCTCCCGTGCTGGCTCATCCTGATCCCTCCTTGGCATTCATAGTAGAGGTGGACGCGTCCGAGGCTGGGATAGGAGCTGTGCTGTCTCAGCGCTCGGGTACGCCACCAAAGCTCCGCCCCTGTGCCTTCTTTTCGAAGAACCTCAGCCCGGCGGAGCGAAACTATGATGTGGGGGACCGGGAGCTGTTGGTTGTTGTCAAGGCTCTGAAGGCGTGGAGGCATTGGCTTGAGGGGGCTAAACACCCTTTCCTCATTTGGACTGACGACGGCAATCTGGAGTACATCCGGGCGGCAAGGAGAATGAACCCTTGCCAGGCAAGGTGGGCCATGTTTTTCACCCGCTTTGTTTTCACCCTCTCTTACAGACCAGGCTTCCAGAACGCTAAGGCAGACGCACTGTCCCGGATGTACGACACAGAGGAGCGGTCCACGGATCCCACTCCCATACTTCCGGCTTCTTGCCTGGTGGCACCGGTGGTATGGGAGGTTGACGCGGACATCGAACGGGCGTTATGCGTTAATCAGTATTGGCTTTTTTTGGTCCTCCAATAATCGGTATCGGCATTGAAAAATCATAATCGGTCGACCTCTAATCTCCATAGCACTCCACACTGCCCTCACCCACTTGGACAAAAGGAATACCTATGTAAGAAGGCTGTTAATTGACTGCAGCTCAGCATTCAACACCATAGTCCCCTCCAAGCTCATCACCAAGCTCAGGATCCAGCAACTAGATCCTAGACTTTGGGACGGGCCGCCCCCAGTCGATAAGGGTAGGCAACAAGACATCCACCACATCAACACGGGGGCCCCTCAGGGGTGTGTGGTTAGTCCCCTCCTGTACTCCCTGTTCACCCACGACTGTGTGGGTGAACAACTCCAACACCATCATCAAGTTTGCTGATTATACAACAGTGGTAGGACTGATCACTGATGACGATGAGACAGCCTATAGGGAGGATGTCAGAGACCTGGCAGTCTGGTGCCAGGACAACAACCTCTCTCTGTCAAGAGGTGAGTGTAGCTGGTGCATGGAAGTCTGGCGCAGGAGAGCAGAAATGAGTGGACAAAGCACTTTACTTAGGCAATCATGTTAACAGAACGCAACCGCGTCACAAAACAAATGCCCAAAGACCAAGTAAGGCAGCACAAAGTACTAAACCCAAGTACAAAGTACCGGCTGCCACAAAGCACGGGTAATAAAACAAAACCTGGCGCAAACCAGCCAGAAGCGTGCCAACTTTAACAATAAAGAATCTCACACACAGACATGGGTGGAACAGAGGGTTAAATACACGACAAGTAATGAGGCTAAATGAAAACCAGGTGTGTGGGAAAACAAGACAAAACAAATGAAATATGAAAGGTGTATCGGCGATGGCTAGAAGACCGGTGACGTCAACAGCCGAACGCCAGCCCGAACAAGGAGAGGAAGCGACTTTGGCGGAAGTCATGACAGTACCCCCCCCCCTTGACGCGCGTCTCCAGCAGCGTGTCGACACCGGCCTCGGGGACGACCCGGAGGGCGAGGTGCAGGGCGATCCGGACGGAGACGGTGGAACTCCCGAAGCATTGAAGGTTCCAACACGTCCTCCACCGGAACCCAGCATCTCTTCTCCGGACCGTACCCATCCCACTCCACGAAGTACTGAAGGCCCCTCGCCCGACGCCTTGAATCCAGTATGGAGCGAACGGAATACGCCGGGGCCCCCTCGATGTCCAGAGGGGGCGGAGGAACCTCCCGCACCTCAGACTCCTGGAGCGGGCCAGCCACCACCGGCCTGAGGAGAGACACATGGAACGAGGGGTTAATACGATAATCGGGGGGAAGTTGTAACCTGTAACTAACCTTGTTCAGTCTCCTCAGGACTTTAAATGGCTCCACAAACCGCGGCCGCAGCTTCCAGCAGGGCAGGCGGAGGGGCAGGTTTCGGGTCGAGAGCCAGACCTGGTCCCCCGGTGCGAACACCGGGGCCTCACTGTGGTGACGGTCTGCGCTGGCTTTCTGGCGCAGCACGGCCCGCTGAAGGTGAACATGAGCAGCATCCCATGTCTCCTCCGCACGCCTGAACCAGTCGTCCACTGCAGGAGCCTCGATCTGACTCTGATGCCAAGTCGCCAGAACCGGCTGGTACCCCAGTACGCACTGGAAGGGGGAGAGGTTAGTAGAGGAGTGGCGGAGCGAGTTCTGGGCTATGTCTGCCCAGGGCACAAACGCCGCCCACTCCCCCGGCCGGTCCTGGCAATAAGACCTACCCACATCCTGGTTAACTCTCTCCACCTGCCCGTTACTCTCGGGGTGGAAACCCGAGGTGAGGCTGATCGAGACTCCCAGACGTTCCATGAACGCCCTCCAGACCCTCGACGTGAACTGGGGACCCCAACCAGACACTATATCCTCAGGCACCCCGTAGTGCCGGAAGACGTGTGTAAACAAGGCCTCCACAGTCTGTAGAGCCGTAGGGAGACCGGGCAGAGGGAGGAGACGGCAGGACTTAGAAAACCGGTCCCCAACGACCAGGATCGTAGTGTTATCCTGTGAAGGAGGAAGATCGGTAAGGAAATCCCCGACAGGTGCGACCAAGGCTGTTGTGGAACGGGTAAGGGGTGTAGCTTACCTCTGGGCAGGTGCCTAGGAGCCTTACACTGGGCGCACACCGAGCAGGAGGAAAACAAAACCCGGCGCAAACCAGCCGGAAGCGTGCCAACCTTAACAATAAACAACCTCACACACAGACATGGGAGGAACAGAGGGTTAAATACACGACAAGTAATGAGGGAAATGTAAACCAGGTGTGTGGGGAAACAAGACAAAACAAATGGAAAATGAAAGGTGGATTGGCGATGGCTAGAAGACCGGTGACGTCGACCGCCAAATGCCGCCCGAACAAGGAGAGGAACCGACTTTGGCGGAAGTCGTGACACTCCCTCAACGTCAGCAAGAAAAAGGAGCTGATCGTGGACTACAGGAAGCGGAGGGAAAGGCACACCCCCATCCACATCGATGGGGCTGTAGTGGAGCAGGTCAAGAGCTTTAAAATCCTCTGTGTCCACATTACCATTGTCCAAACACACCAACACAGTCGTGAAGTGGGAACAACAACGCTCCTTCCCCCTCAAGAGGCTGAAAAGATTTGGCATGGGCCTTGAGATCCTCCAAAAGTTATACAGCTGCACCATTGAGAGCATCTTGACTGGCTGCATCACCGCTTGGTACGGCAACTGCAAGGCATCCAACTGCAAGGCGCTACAGAGGGTGGTGAGTACAACCCAGTACATCACTGGGGCCGAGCTCCCTACCATCCAGGACCTCTATACCAGGCGGTGTCAGAGTAAGGCCCCAAAAATTGTCAAAGACTCCAGCCACCCAAGCCATAGACTGTTCTCCGTGCTACCGCATGGCAAGCAGTACCAGTGCACCAAGTCTGGAACCAACAGGACCTTCAACTGCTTCAACCCCCTCAGGAGGCTGAAAAGATTTGGCATGGGCCCTCAGATCCACCAAAGGTTATACAGTTGCACCATTGAGAGCATCTTGACTGGCTGCATCACCGCTTGGTATGGCAACTGCAAGGCATTCAACTGCAAGGCGCTACAGAGGGTGGTGAGTACAACCCAGTTACAGCTCCCTACAATCCAAGACCTCTATACCAGGCGGTGTCAGAGGAAGGCCCCTAAAATTGTCAAAGACTCCAGCCACCAAAGCCATAGACTGTTACCGCAAGGCAAGCGGTACCAAGTCTGGAACCAACAGGACGCTGAACAGCTTCAACCCCCAACCCAGCAGACTTCTAAACAAGACTGCTAAATAGCTAATCAAATGGCTACCCGGATTACCTTGCTTCAACCTTTTTTTGCACTGACTCTCTTGCACTAACTCTATGCACACACACTGTATTCTACCCACACACTCACACACACTGACAGCCCAACACACACATACGCAACATGTGCACACATGCATACTGTCGCCACACACAAACACACTTTCACACTCACCACATACGCTGCTGCTACTGTCTATTAGCTATCCTGTTACCTAGTCACTTTACCCCTACCTATATGTACAGTACATACAGTGCATTTGGAAAGTATTCAGACACCTTCACTTTTTCCACATTTTGCTACGTTACAGCCTTATTCTAAAATGGATTAAATAAATCAAATCTACGCACAATACCCCAATAACGACAATGCGAAAACAGGTGTAGAAATTTTTGCAAATGTATATAAAAAAAGAATACCTTATTTACATAAGTATTCAGACCCTTTGCTATGAGACTCGTAATTGAGCTCAGGCGCATCCTGTTTCCATTGATCATCCTTGAAATGTTTCTACAACTTGATTGGAGTCCACTTGTGTTAAATTCAATTGATTGGACATGATTTGGAAAGGTTAAAACCTGTCTATATAAGGTCCCACAGTTGACAGTGCATGTCAGAGCAAAAACCAAGCCATGAGGTAGAAGGGAATTGTCCTTAGAGCTCAGAGACAGGGTTGTATCGAGGCACAGATTTGGGGAAGTGTACCAAAAAATGTCTGCAGCATTGAAGGTCCCCAAGAACACAGTGGCCTCTATCATTCTTAATTGGAAGAAGTTTGGGACCACCAAGACTCTTCCTAGAGCTGGCCACCCGGCCAAACTGAGCAATCGGGGTGAAGGGCCTTGGTCAGAGAGGTAACCAAGAACCCAATGGTCACTCTGACAGAGCTCCAGAGTTCCTCTGTGGAGATCGGAGAACCTCCCAGAAGGACAATCATCTCTGCTGCACTCCACCAATCAGGCCTTTATGAAAGGGTAGCCAGACGGAAGCCGCCACTCAATAAAAGGCACATGACAGCCCGCTTGGAGGCACCTAAAGGACTCTCAGACCATGAGAAAAGATTCTCTGGTCTGATGAAACCAAGATTGTACTCTTTGGCCTGAATACCAAGTGCTATGTCTGGAGGAAACCAAGCACGGCTCATCACCTGGCCAATACCATCACTACGGTGAAGCATGGTGGTGGCAGCATCATGCTGTGGGGATGTTATTCAGCGGCAGGGACTGGGAGACTAGTCAGGATCAAGGGAAAGATGAAGAGCGCAAAGTACAGAGAGATCCTTGATGAAAACCTGCACCAGAACGCACTGGACCTCAGACTGGGGCGAAGGTTCCCCTTCTAACAGGACAACAACCCTAAGCACACAGCCAAGACAACGCAGGAGTGGCTTCAGGTAACCAAAAAAAGTGTTAAACAAATCAAAATATATTTTTGATGACAGCCTTGATGACAGCTTTGCACACTCTTGGCATTATCACAACCAGCTTCATGAGGTAGTCACCTGGAATGCATTTCCATTAACAGGTGTGCCTTGTTAAAAGTTAATTTGTGGAATTTCTTTCCTTAATGAGTTTCAGCCAATCAGTTGTGTTGTGACAGGGTAGGGGTGGTACACAGAAGATAGCCTTATTTGGTAAAATACCAAGTCCATATTATGGCAAGAACAGCTTGAATAAGCAAAGAGAAACAACAGTCCATCATTAATTTAAAACATGAAGGTCAGTCAATCCATAAAATTATTCAAGTGCAGTTGCAAAAACCATCAAGCGCTATGATGAAACTGGCTCTCATGAGGACCTCCACAGGAAAGGAAGACCCAGAGTTACCTCTGCTACAGAGGAAAAGTTCATTAGAGTTAACTGCACCTCAGAAATTGCAGCCCAAATCAGAGTTCAAGTAACAGACACATCTCAACATCAACTGTTCAGAGGAGACCGTGTGAAACAGGCCTTCATGGTCAAATTGCTGCAAAGAAACCACCACTAAAGGACACCAATAATAAGAAGAGACTTGCTTGGGCCACACCTCCAGGCTGTGTAAGGGCTATTTGACCAAGAAGGAGCGTGATGGAGTGCTGCATCAGATAGCCTGGCCTCCACAACCCCCGACCTCAACCCAATTGAGATGGTTTGGGATGAGTTGGACCGCAGAGTGAAGTAAAAGCAGCCAACAAGTGCTCAGCATATGTGGAAACTCCTTCAAGACTGTTGGAAAAGCATTCCTCATGAAGCTGGGTGAGCATGCCATGAGTGTGCAATGCTGTCATCAAGGAAGAAGAATCTAACATATAAAATATATTTTGATTTATTAAACACTTTTTTGATTACTGCATGATTCCATATGTGTTATTTCATAGCTTTGATGTCTTCACTACTTTTCTATAATATAAAAAAATAGTAAAAATAAAGAAAAACCCTTGAATGAGTAGGTGTGTCCAAACTTTTGACTGGTACTGTATGTAAATGGATTATTTCAGTTTTTTATTTTTAATACATTTGCAAAAATTTCTAAAAAACTGTTTTTGCTTTGTCGTTATGGGGTATTGTGTGTAGATTGATAAGGGAAAACATAACAAAATGTGGAAAAAGTGAAGGGGTCTGAAGACTTTGTGAATGCACTGTAGCTACCTTAATTACCTCGTACCCCTGCACATCGACTCGGTAGTGGTATATAGCGTTGTTGTTTTTACTTATTGTTACTCGTTATTCACTGTGTATTTATTCCTTGTGTCATTATTTTGAGTATTATTATTTATTTATTTTCATCTTTAACTCTGCATAGTTGCATTTCACTGTTAGTCTACACCTGTTGTTTACGAACCATGTGACCAATAAAATGTGATTTGATTTGCAGCACCAAAAAGGGCCACTAGATGTCTTGTGATAAATTACATAACATCTTTGAAAGATACCAAAAGTCTGGTAGTTTATTGGTAAACTTCTAAAGTTTCCAGTAATATAACCTCCCTTTGTAACCGTAGTCTAGCATTTGGGGATAGGGTTTGGCCTGGAGATGCCCTGAATTGGCCTTTACCTCCCAGATAGCAGTAAAGCTATTCCAGGATTTTCATAAAGCCTGAATAGCAATTATTACAGTGTTTAAAAACGTATACGAGTTGCATTGGGATTGCAATTTCACACACACGTGCACGCACACACAGCAACTACCCACTAAGGTCTTTAAGAGAACGCTGAACCCTCCATTATTGTAAATGGAAACAATATGTGCAGTCCTCTCAACCTACACAGAAATGCACACATGTGCCCACGCACATGGCACAGGCACACACACACACACACACACACACACACACACACACACACACACACACACACACACACACACACACACACACACACACACACACACACACACACACAAACACACACATTACATTTTTTTATCACTTTGGTACAAGTATGTGGTAAAATTTCACAACTCTTAGTACAAAATTCAAAACAGATCACCAAAAAAGGCTGTATTTTCAAAACTCTAAGCCATTTTCAATTAACTAAGTACAACACACAAAATCACACAGTAACTTTTCCACCAAACCTAATCAGTGTTTCATCTAGAAATACCTTTCATATAAAGGAATTGCCTTTCACAATGCAATGCTCACAATGCTTTTCATATGATTTTCTTCTCATTTGTTTAAATACATTTGACCATCACTTAATCCAACTGTGCTTAATGGTTAACCACTTAACTGTTTGGTAAACCTATAGACTTTCAACTGGTTTGTCTATTATATATGGATTTTGAGAACTACAGAAATAGAATGTGTGTTTGTAAAGTTCTCTCCAAAACTCTTGAGCGTGCCGTCCTTGGCCAGCTCTCTTGCTATCTCTCTCAGAATGACCTTCTTGATCCAAATCAGTCAGGTTTCAAGACTGGTCATTCAATTGAGACTGCTCTTCTCTGTGTCACGGAGGCTCTCCGCACTGCTAAAGCTAACTCTCTCTCCTCTGCTCTCATCCTTCTAGACCTATCTGCTGCCTTTGATACTGTGAACCATCAGATCCTCCTCTCCACCCTCTCCGAGTTGGGCATCTCCAGCGCGGCTCACTCTTGGATTGCATCCTACCTGACAGGTCGCTCCTACCAGGTGGCGTGGCGAGAATCCGTCTCCGCACCACGTGCTCTCACCACTGGTGTCCCCCAGGGCTCAGTTCTAGGCCCTCTCCTATTCTCGATATACACCAAGTCACTTGGCTCTGTCATATCCTCACATGGTCTCTCCTATCATTGCTACGCAGACGACACACAATTAATCTTCTCCTTTCCCCCTTCTGATAACCAGGTGGCGAATCGCATCTCTGCATGTCTGGCAGACATATCAGTGTGGATGACGGATCACCACCTCAAGATGAACCTCGGCAAGACGGAGCTGCTCTTCCTCCCGGGGAAGGACTGCCCGTTCCATGATCTCGCCATCACGGTTGACAACTCCATTGTGTCCTCCTCCCAGAGTGCTAAGAGCCTTGGCGTGACCCTGGACAACACCCTGTCGTTCTCCGCTAACATCAAGGCGGTGACCCGATCCTGTAGGTTCATGCTCTACAACATTCGCAGAGTACAACCCTGCCTCACACAGGAAGCGGCGCAGGTCCTAATCCAGGCACTTGTCATCTCCCGTCTGGATTACTGCAACTCGCTGTTGGCGGGGCTCCCTGCCTGTGCCATTAAACCCCTACAACTCATCCAGAATGCCGCAGCCCGTCTGGTGTTCAATCTTCCCAAGTTCTCTCACGTCACCCCGCTCCTCCGCACACTCCACTGGCTTCCAGTTGAAGCTCGCATCTGCTACAAGACCATGGTGCTTGCCTACAGAGCTGTGAGGGGAACGGCACCTCCGTACCTTCAGGCTCTGATCAGTCCCTACACCCAAAGAAGGGCACTGCGTTCATCCACCTCTGGCCTGCTCGCCTCCCTATCTCTGCGGAAGCACAGTTCCCGCTCAGCCCAGTCAAAGCTGTTCGCTGCTCTGGCACCCCAATGGTGGAACAAGCTCCCTCACGACGCCAGGACAGCGGAGTCAATAACCACCTTCCGGAGACACCTGAAACCCCACCTCTTTAAGGAATACCTGGGATAGGATTAAGTAATCCTTCTACCCCCCCCCCCAAAATATATTGATGTACTGTTGTAAAGTGGTTGTTCCACTGGATATCATAAGGTGAATGCACCAATTTGTAAGTCGCTCTGGATAAGAGCGTCTGCTAAATGACGTAAATGTAAATGATTGCTAAATGATTTGGTCATCATATAAAAGAAGGTATGTGAACACTTGCAATTTCTTTCAACATGGAACAGGACAGACAGCATGGGAGAGGAGGAAATCAAAGAGCTCGTGTACAAGGGGCCCGTCAAAGAGGTGGGCATGGGTCCTGTCAAAGAGGTCAAAGAGGTGGGTATGGGCCCTGTCAAAGAGGTCAAAGAGGTGGGTATGGGCCCTGTCAAAGAGGTCAAAGAGGTGGGTATGGGCCCTGTCAAAGAGGTCAAAGAGGTGGGTATGGGCCCTGTCAAAGAGGTCAAAGAGGTGGGTATGGGTCCTGTCAAAGAGGTCAAAGAGGTGGGTATGGGCCCTTTCAAAGAGGTGGGCATCAGAGAGAGGGAGGCAAACGGCGTGGAACTGTTGTGTCTAATGAAGTCCGGGCCATCTTGGTTGACCATGGGGTAAACAGAGGCTGCCAGATTAGTTCCCCCCCCAATCTGAAAAGATCATCTGTCAATTCGATCGTGAGAACATTTCACCAAGAAGTCTGCAGGATATGCACTATGCTTTACCATTATATTTACAGTAAATAACACTGTAACGCATGTAAATTCCCAAAACATGTTACATTATTCTTCCAGTATGATCTATTGACAGTATACTCTGTTCTAACCTCAGAATTGACAGAAGAACCCATGTTGGTGTCCGTGGCCGTGTGCTGACCGACCAGCAGGGGTGGGCAGTGGTGAAAATGGTAAGGGCCAGGAATGACATATGGCTTCCGAAATAGAGCAGGCCATTGAGGAGAATGATGACACCTTAGGCCAATGTGACATCCATCAGCCTACCAACAATCACCTGCCTTTTGAAGAGGCAGCAGGTATCTATGAAACACATTTACCTGGTGCCTTTTGAGAGAAACAACAACCGGGTGAAACAATTGCGGGCCGCGTATGTTCAGGTACACCACTATATACTGTATTACAGTTACTGTTTGATGCACATGCTACTTGACAACTCCATATTAGAACTATATTGTAAAAAATAAATAACCAAAATATATTTTTAGAAGGTGATGGTGCTTGATGCTGCTGTGAACCATCACAAGTATATCTTTGTCGATGGAGCGGGCTTCAACCTGGCCAAAACTCGTCGCCGTGGGCGGAAGCACATTGGCCAACGGGCGACCGTCCAAGTGCCTGGACAACGTGGGGGAAACATCTCCATGTGCGCAGCTACCTCTGAAGATGGTGTGGTAGGACGTAGGCCATTACTTGGATCCTACAACGCTGCAAACCTCATTGTATTTCTCAATGAAATTGAGCAGGCCTGTCAAGGTGAAGGGGTCACCTATGTCATTGTGTGGGAGAACGTCAGGTTCCATCATGCAGAGGTGGTTCACGCATGGTTTCGGACTCATCTCCGATCTGTAACCCAATCTATACCTGCCCCCATACTCTCCTTTCCTCAACCCTACTGAGGAATTTTTTCAGCATGGAGGTGGAAGGTATACAATCGCCATCCCCATGAGCGTGTCACCCTCCTTCTGGCCATGGAAGAGGCATGCGACGACATCAATGCAGACCAATGTCAATCTTGGATTCACCATTCCAAAAGGTTTATCCCACAGTGCATGAACAATGAGGACATTCACTGTGAGGTGGATGAGAATTTATGGCTAAATGCTCAAGACAGGCTTGATGCAAATGAATGCGTGCTAAACGCTGTTTAATTTTCATTAATTTCATTTGTTTCATTTAATTTCTTACATGTGATTACATACATGTACCAATGTTGCAATTATATCTGAAAAATAACGGGGTTTTTTTTGCATTAATGATTGTAGAGAATGTCTTCCTTGAGCACACTTTTGATTACACATTGGATAGATATTATTGGGTAATGTAAGTGTGTTGCCTAATGTGAAAACTGTGTAATTTACAGTATTGTGGCATATTACTTTCAGTACTTCTAAGGACGATTTAAAACACGTGTCTTGCATTGTTTGCTATTGGATTAACTGGTAGTTAAAACTACTAAATTGAGAAGATATCCTTATGTTGTGTTTGGGTGATTAAACCCATGTTCTCATTACATTTCACAATAAACTTATGTTGAATAAATGGTGGTGTGGTGAGAAATGTTTACAATCCAAATGAATGCACAGTGACAGGTTTTGAATGAAGGACTGGCTGCGTTACAAGTGTGAACAGTTTGGAGTTTTGTACTAAGAGTTGTGAAAATGTACCACATACTTGTGAAAACACTGCCAAAGCCATTAAAAAAAATTGTAAAAAGGCTACAGTGCCAGTGAGTGAAGAAGAGGTCTTATTTCCACATTGTAACGTTTGTCGTCGGGAGATGAGGAAGTGGACCAAAACGCAGCTGGGAGCGAATACATGTTTATTTAACACACTAGAATTAAACATGTACACAAACTCAAGGAAAAACTGCCAATACGTTACGTGCTCAAATAACGAGACAACAACCCACAAACATCGTGGGGGAAAAGGAACTTAAATGTGATTCCCAATCAGACTTCACAAGCGACGGCTGTCTGATTGGGAAATCACCCCCGAGCCCAACATAGAAATAAAACACAAAGAAAGGCTATAACCAAAACATAGAAAATAAAGCATAGAAATGCCACACCCTGACCAAAATAGCAGAGTTCACCTGGTCAGGGCGTGACAGTACCCCCCCTCCAACGGTGCGTACTCCCGGCGCACCAAACTAAAGTCTATTAGGGGGGGACCCGGGTGGGCGCCTCACCCTCGGTGGAGGCTCTGGCCCCGGGCGTGTTTCTCCCCCTGCCTCCACCCTAGCCCTACCCCTCTGGCCCGGACTGGACCACTGTGGAGCGGCATGCTCAGGCTCCGGAGCGGAGCCGTCGACCGGAACATGATTGGGCACCGGTGGACCAGACACGGGCCGTGCCGGACTGTGGACACGCACCGTGGGCTTGGTGCGGGGAACAGGGACGGGCCGGACAGGACTGTGGACACGCACCGTGGGCTTGGTGCGGGGAACAGGGACGGGCCGGACAGGACTGTGGACACGCACCGTGGGCTTGGTGCGGGGAACAGGGACGGGCCGGACAGGACTGTGGACACGCACCGTGGGCTTGGTGCGGGGAACAGGGATGGGCCGGACAGGACTGGGGACACGCACCACTAACCTGGTGCGGGGAGCAGGGACGGGCCGGGCCGGACTGGGGACACGCACCACTAACCTGGTGCGGGGAGCAGGGACGGGCCAGACAGGACTGGGGACACGCACCACTAACCTGGTGCGGGGAGCAGGGACGGGCCGGACAGGACTGGGGACACGCACCACTAACCTGGTGCGGGGAGCAGGGACGGGCCGGACAGGACTGGGGACACGCACCACTGACTTGGTGCGGGGAGCAGGGACGGGCCGGACCGGACTGGGGACACGCACCACTGACTTGGTGCGGGGAGCAGGGACGGGCCAGACAGGACTGGGGACACGCACCACTAACCTGGTGCGGGGAGCAGGGACGGGCCGGACAGGACTGGGGACACGCACCGTGGGCTTGGTGCGGGGAACAGGAACGGGCCAGACAGGACTGTGAACACGCACTGGTGACCTGAAGCGTGGAGCCGGTTTAGCCACTCGTCCTGGCTGGATGCCCATCCTAGCACGGCATGTGCTGGGCATGGCCACCGGACGCACCGGGCTGTGCGGGCGCACTGGCGACACAGCGCGCAACTCAGCATACCATGGCTCCTCCTCCAGATCTTCCCTCTGCAGGTCCTCAATCAAACGCCTCATCTCCTTCTCTTCCTCCGCCGTCATCCCCCACGAGAGCAGTGGTCTGGGCTCTTCCTCTGCCCTTCCGGACCACCCCATTAGCCCCCCCCCAAAATTTTCTTGGGGCTGTTTTCCGGGCCTCCTCGACCGCCGCCTGCGAATCCGTCTACCGGCTGGCTTTTCCTCCTCGACCTGGGAGTCCGTCCGCCAGGGTCCTTTCCCCGACATGATCTCCTCCCAGGTCCAGAACTCCTTTCCCTCGCGAGCCCATCTCTCGCGCTCCTTTTCCTCCCGCTGCTTGGTCCTGGTTCGGTGGGTTGTTCTGTAACGTTTGTCGTCGGGAGATGAGGAAGTGGACCAAAACGCAGCTGGGAGCGAATACATGTTTATTTAACACACTAGAATTAAACATGTACACAAACTCAAGGAAAAACTGCCAATACGTTACGTGCTCAAATAACGAGACAACAACCCACAAACATCGTGGGGGAAAAGGAACTTAAATGTGATTCCCAATCAGACTTCACAAGCGACGGCTGTCTGATTGGGAAATCACCCCCGAGCCCAACATAGAAATAAAACACAAAGAAAGGCTATAACCAAAACATAGAAAATAAAGCATAGAAATGCCACACCCTGACCAAAATAGCAGAGTTCACCTGGTCAGGGCGTGACACACATAGACCATGGCAGAGCAAAGGCCCCAACACATCCTGGGTCTAGATTTCTAATCCAGCCCATGTTCTCAGCAGGGGGGGCTTGGATCAGTGACAGGCGGAGTGAGGCCAGCCACGCAAAAGGCAGGCAGGCAGGCAACATACCCTACATCCTAATTATACCACAATGTCATTCCACTGTGTGTGTGTGTGTGTGTGTGTGTGTGTGTGTGTGTGTGTGTGTGTGTGTGTGTGTGTGTGTGTGTGTGTGTGTGTGTGTGCGTGCGTGCGTGTGTGCGTGTAACGATTTCACAAATTCATTATCTGTAGCTAACGACGCCAACAGAATCCCAGCAAGGTTAATGAGTTATCGGAGAAAGGGGAAATACTTGCACACAAGCATATAAAAGTGATGGATGGCACTTTATTACTGTACAGCCATGTACACACATATACGATGACATTCAGAGGGAGCTTCGTTCACTTTAGCACAGCAAACAAAACACTATGTGCTTTGTGTCACATGCATGATGTGGGGGTCATTGAGAACACCATCCCATTCCGCACATACCCAGTAGCCCAGTTCTCACCATATAGCACAATAGAGACGTTACACAGATGCTGGTGGGCTACCATATTCTTGAGCAGTGATCTTTCCTTACAGTGGCTTGAGTAATACAATCAAGCATCTGCCTCGTCAATAATAGACATTCGTCTAGTCAGAGGTGACAGCTTAGTATATTTCAGCCTCAATGTATGAGAGGTTGTAAACTATCTCTTAGCTCTCTTTCATAGTAACCAAAAAGGTTCCCTTTTCCTCTTCCTAAATAACATCCTTTGGTAAACAATGACGCTTTCTACAAAATATAATGTGTATGGAGTCTATAGTGTCTATATATCAGGGCTGAGAATTGCCAGAGGACCTCATAATATGATATTATCACCGTACTTAGGTGCATATACAATGTACTGCGATTCTCATAATTCTATACGTATTGCAATTCGATACTGTGATTTTATTGCGTCTTCGTTGTTCCAAACATATCGCTTATCGTGTTTGCTGCAGAGGGATAAGAGACAGCCAATTAGAAAATGAGTTTTGACGAGTCGTGGAAATCAAAGTGCTGAAAACAAATTGGCTCGCTATTTAAAAAGATGATGGAGAACAAGATCTGAAGGGATAATACTAGAGTAATGAAGCAGGTACAGCTGACTAGCGCAAAAAAAAGTTTTGCGATATTGTCCCCAAAAATACTACGATATATCATCAAAAATAATACCCTGATATGTAACTGTATCGATTTCCCCCCCCGTCACTAGTATATATAAAGCCTAGAATTCTGACATGAAGTCATTTCGTGTACAATTGCCTTCTGAAAATGTGAACCTTTACAGAGGCTGAGCACTCTCCCAGTGGGAAGAAATCCTGTTGTTTTAAATCAAGGGGGGAAACAATATTGTAACGACTAATATTCCACCATGAACTAGGCCAAACGTTATTTTGTCCCCTTATTGTTTTCGTGGAATGGTCTCCCCATTATTCCTTTCCTATACCTTCCCCCAATGGTCATAAACAGTTACACAACAGTTACAGTAGTACAGAATGCACCCAGCCTCAGCCTCCATACAGCACCCCCACCCTTGTAAAAATGCACAAAGTGTCCCTTGTGTGGGAGCACAGAGACCTGAGTGATACGGCTTAATAGTATTATGGGCTATGGTATTCTCTCTCTGGCACACACACACACACACACACCCGCCTGTGTGAGCATGTGCACGCAGACACATACACACAAACACGCACACATCCGGCCGGCCGGCCGAGGTGGTTCATTCAGCCCATTGACCTTCAGCTAGCCCCTGGGTCCTTGGCATGACGCACAAACAACATACAGTAGGCCACACACACACACACACTGCCTACAAAACATTCAGAAATCTACTGGCAACACAGCGACAAACACAGTGTTCCACCCACTGAGCAAAACACAGTGAAACACATTCATACAAGCTGCCAAAAAAACGATGTATTGTCAGTAGGGAGGGGCAGGGTTATTAGAATATTCCAATATCCGAACGGACTTTAGTATTGGATCTACTTTTGGAGAGTATTCATTTTTGAGATCATTATATAAAATGTTGCGTTTTATGAAGAAAAAAAGTATGCGGTGGCCCATAAAAAAAAGTTGCACAGGTAGCCTACACACGTTTCACTCATGTAGCTTGTTGTTATTGTTGGTCAATCAATGCGGCGCTACAGTCAGAGGCTCCATGTGTAGCAAGTGAAGTGAGTTGTAGGCAAGGACGCCTCAAAATAGCCTCAGTTAGCCTCAATTAGCCTTGCAAACTTTAGCTAGCTAGCTGGCTAACTTAGCTGGCGACTGTAGCTAGCTAGCTTCTTCACAACAAGTTGACGCAGTCAAGACAGTCACTACCAGATGGTGTGATAAGATAAAACTTGGCGGCAAAAAGTTTGTCTAACTAGCATGAGTCGGTTTGGCTACTTTCTATCTCTCTCTTTCCCTCCGTGCCACACACATAGTCACACGCACCGGCCCCTGCTCCTCTCTCACCCCTCACCCACCCTTCCAAGCAGGCTCTCTCTTGAGTCGAGCGAGCAAGTCTTCATTGAAGTAAAAGAATATATATATATTATATTTCGACTATCCAGATATCCGAAAAACTACTGTGTTATTTTTCTAATAGTGAAATCATTTCCAAATGCCTATCTCTACTTGTCAGACTAGAACCACATGGTCGCCTGCACTGACACAATAATAATATTGTAGCCTGTGCTGTAGGCCCAAGAGGAAGGCCCAGATACCACAAAGTCTCAGCGTGCAGACACTCACTGCAGCCTTAGGAAAATCTTAATAAATGAATATAACACACTGTAGGCCAAGAAGCCTACCTGTTTCCAGAGGAACACGTCTTCCTGGTTGAACTGCCAGGTGGTGACCAGGTGAATGGTGGAGAGCACCCCTCCGCTCAGCACGGCTGCTCTCATCCTGACAGGCAGCAGCGTGTAGATGATGTAGATGAAGAACACAGACCACCAGATGCCCTCAGATGCGCTCCGAGGCGCCACCATCAGCACGCCGAACACCTGCATCAGCAACAGGACCCCGATAACCAGGTAGCTCACCATCCACATGTAGTCCTGGTGGAAGCCGTTCCGGTTACACACAACCATGAGTGCCATGAACAGGGCCATGGCCACGGAGAGGGCCGAGGAGTAGGCCACGTCCGGGGTCGCGTGGACACAGTGGAAGGTCAGCATCACGCCGCACACGATCACTAGCACCCCCATCAGCATGGTGAGGGAGCTCTGGTTGAGCCTGAAGAAGTAGCGCTGGTACAGAAGCTCCAGCTTATGAGACTGGAACTTCTTGGACTGGAACACCCGCACCACCCGCAGCCAGCAGTCTGCCGCCGTCACCACCCCTCCCCCATTGAGGCCCTCGTCACCCCCCTCCCCGCCACCCCCCCCATTCCTCCCCTTCAGGTCCCCGTCCTCAAAGCCCAGGTCGACAGATTTGAGCCCCACCCCTTCACCGGTGACGCCGCCTTTGCCGTAGTGGTCCTCTTGCCAGATGCAGCGCACACCGAAGTTGCCCCCCCCGCCCCCCCCTCCGCAGTGGTGGGTGTTGAGGGGGGCTCCAGAGGGGGGCTCCATGGCGTCCGGGTCCCTCAGGCAGCTCATGTAACGCGGGTTGCAGAGGGATGAGCCTCCCTTCTGCTTGGACTTCTTGCCATTGCGTTCCCCCCACGCGGTCTTGCGGTTGTCGACTCTGGCCACTAGGAAGCCGCTGAACCAGGACATTCTGTGTAGGAGGGAAGGGGGAGAAGCACAGTGTAGGGCAGGTGGGGCTGTTAAGAGTTTGAATAATCATTCATAAATCCGTCAACTTTAACTAGACATGCAACAGTCTTTCTGAAAATTCGACAGAAAAACCCCCACAAAAGACAACAATCTTGACTTGTCTTATCCTAACCTAATGTCCTATAAAAAACAGTTCACCTGTTATTCTACGGACACCAGTATGACTGTGGACTTTACCTGTGTGGGTTCTGGTATATATCCCAGCCCTATCCTCTCCAGCAGGTCCACTCATTTATTCCAGTGGGCAGAGGTTTGAAGAAGTGAGGGGTTTCAGACGCTGTTCTGCAGGGGTGTGGGTGGGTGGGTGTGGTCCAGGGGTCTGTCAGACCAGAGCTTCGGACCTAGCAAGTGGTGTGAAAGGTTTAGGGGATACTCTATGATCTCCAGGGCTTCTGAGTCTGGGAGGAGAGACACAAAACACACACAAATAGAGGTGGAATTAGAAGGGCAGTAGAAGTAAGAGTTGTGTTTGTAAGAAAACCAGAAATCCAATTAACCCTACAATTATGTCATGAGTCAGTGCCAGCAGCAAAAAACAAGTCATACATGGAAGTTATATAATCATCATTTGGAGATGCAGAGCGATTCTCAACACATGTCTTCAAAGAAATGTCAGACAACAACACCACAATCATCACAAATGAAACCTTTGTCAAGGTTTAGTCTATCATTTCATCATAGACCAGTCTGGAGGCTTGACTCGTTAGATGTAAAGAGAAAGGAGATAGCAGGTGGTGGGAGCCTGGCATCACTGGTAGGAAACACAGAAGACATTAATATTATCACTGACTCATTCTCTCACTGATGAAGACAAGATCACAGGAAACTAATCAGATTGGGCAACCATCATGGACATCCTGTATCACTACCCTCCTCCGTCTGTTTACCAATACAGATTAGGGTAGGACAAGCTGGACCTAGATCTGTGGTTTAGTGGCAACTTTGATTCCGAGCAGCTAACCCCTTACAGTGGCTTGAGGAAGTATTCACCCCCCCTTGGCATTTTTCCTATTTTGTTGCCTTACAACCTGGAATTAAAATAGATTTTTTGGGGGGGTTTGTATCATTTGATTTACACAACATGCCTACCACTTTGAAGATGCAAAATATTTTTTATTGTGAAACAAACAAGAAATAAGACAAAAAAAAATGAAAACTTGAGTGCGCACTATTCACCCCCCCCACCCCCCTCAAAGAACTATTCACCCCCCAAAAGTCAATACTTTGTAGAGCCACCTTTGGCAGCAACTACAGCTGCAAGTCTCTTGGGGTATGTCTCTATAAGCTTGGCACATCTAGCCACTGGGTTTTTTGCCCATTATTCAAGGCAAAACTGCTCCAGCTCCTTCAAGTTGGATGGGTTCTGCTGGTGTACAGCAATCTTTAAGTCAATCCAATTGTGAATTGTGAATCTGTGGTACGAGGTCTGTGCTTCGACTAGGCCATTCTAAGACATTTCCCCTTAAACCACTCGAGTGTTGCTTTAGCAATATGTTTAGGGTCATTGTCCTGCTGGAAGGTGAACCCCCGTCCCAGTCTCAAATCTCTGGAAGGAAAACTGAAACAGGTTTCCCTCAAGAATTTCCCTGTATTAAGCACCATCCATCATATCTTCAATTCTGACCAGTTTCACAGTCCCTGCCGATGAAAAACATCCCCACAGCATGATGCTGCCACCACCATGCTTCACTGTGGGAATGGTGTTCTCGGGATGATGAGAGGTGTTGGGTTTGCGCCAGACATAGCGTTTTCCTTGATGGCCAAAAAGCTCAATTTTAGTCTCATCTGACCAGAGTACCTTCTTCCATATGTTGGGGGAGTCTCCCACATGCCTTTTGGCGAACACCAAACGTGTTTGCTTATTTTTTTCTTTAACCTGTTTAGGATAGGGGGCCGTATTTTCACAGCCGGATAAAAAACGTACCCGATTTAATCTAGTTATTACTCCTGCCCAGAAACTAGAATATGCATATACTTGTTTGATTTGGATAGAAAACACCCTAAAGTTTCTAAAACTGTTTGAATGGTGTCTGTGAGTATAACAGAACTCATATGGCAGGCCAAAACCTGAAAAGATTCCATACAGGAAGTGCCCTCTCTGACCATTTCTTGGCCTTCTATAGCCTCTTTATCGAAAATAGAGGATCTCTGCTGTAACGTGACATTTTCTAAGGCTCCCATAGGCTCTCAGAAGGCGCCAGAACGGGGAATGATGACTCTGCAGTCCCTGGGCGAAAAACAGTAGGGCTTTTGGAAAGTGGTCGTTCTGAGAACAATGACACGGGTGCGCGCATGCATGTGAAGACTCCATTTTCTATTTTCAGTGTTTGAACGAAAACAAGGTCTCCCGGTCGGAATATTAACGCTATTTTACGAGAAAAATCGCATAAAAATGGATTTTAAACAGCGTTTGACATGCTTCGAAGTACGGTAATAGAATATTTTGAATTTTTTTGTCACGATACGCGCCGGCGCATCACCCTTCGGATAGCGTCTTGAACGCAAGAACAAAACGCAGCTATTTGGATATAACTATGGATTATTTGGAACCAAAACAACATTGGGTGTTGAAGTAGAAGTCCTGGGAGTGCATTCTGACGAAGAACAGCAAAGGTAATCCAATTTTTCTTATAGTAAATCTGAGTTTGGTGAGTGCCAAACTTGGTGGGTGTCAAAATAGCTAGCCATGATGGCCGGGCTATCTACTCAGAATATTGCAAAATGTGCTTTCACCGAAAAGCTATTTTAAAATCGGACACCGCGATTGCATACAGGAGTTCTGTATCTATAATTCTTAAAATAATTGTTATGTTTTTTGTGAACGTTTATCGTGAGTAATTTAGTAAATTCACCGGAAGTTTTCGGTGGGTATGCTAGTTCTGAACGTCACATGCTAATGTAAAAAGCTGGTTTTTGATATAAATATGAACTTGATTGAACAAAACATGCATGTATTGTATAACATAATGTCCTAGGAGTGTCATCTGATGAAGATCATCAAAGGTTAGTGCTGCATTTAGCTGTGGTTTTGTTTTTTGTGACATTATATGCTAGCTTGAAAAATGGGTGTGTGATTATTTCTGGCTGGGTACTCTCCTGACATAATCTAATGTTTTGCTTTCGTTGTAAAGCCTTTTTGAAATCGGACAATGTGGTTAGATAAAAGAGAGTCTTGTCTTTAAAATGGTGTAAAATAGTCATATGTTTGAAAAATTGAAGTTTTTGGATTTTTGAGGAGTTTGTAATTCGCGCCACGCTCTATCATTGGATATTGGCGAGGCATTCCGCTAGCGGCACATCTTGATGTAAGAGGGCAATGGCTTTTTCTGACCACTATTCCGTAAAGCCCAGCTCTGTGGAGTGTAAGGCTTAAAGTGGTCCTTTGGACAGATACTCCAATCTCCGCTCTGTTCAGGGTTATCTTTGGTCTCTTTGTTGCCGCTCTGATTATTTCCCTCCTTACTTGGTCTGTGAGTTTTGGTGGGCGGCCCTCTCTTGGCAGGTTTGTTGTGGTGCCATGTTCTTTCCATTTTTTTATAATGGATTTAATGGTGCTCCGTGGGATGTTCATAGTTTCTGATATTTTTTTATAACCCAACCCTGATCTGTACTTCTCCACAACTTTGTCCCTGACCTGTTTGGAGAGCTCCTTGGTCTTCATGGTGCAACTTTCTTGGTGGTGCCCCTTGCTTAGTGGTGTTGCAGACTCTGGGGCCTTTCAGAACAGCTGTATATATACTGAGATCATGTGACACTTAAATTACACACAGGTGGACCTTATTTATCTAATTATGTGACTTCTGAAGGTAATTGGCTGCACCAGATCTTATTTTAGGGGATTCATAGCAAAGGGGGTGAATACATATGCACGCACCACTTTTCCGTTTTGTATTTTTTTATAATTTTTTTAAACAAGTTATTTTTTTTCATTTCACTTCACCAATTTGGACTATTTTGTGTATATCCATGACATGAAATCCAAATAAAAATCTATTTAAATTACAGGTTGTAATGCAACAAAATGGGAAAAACGCCAAGGGGGATGAATACTTTTGCAAGGCACTGTACACCATCAAGGCTAATGACCCATCAGACTTACATTTCCTGAATCAATTAGATAAAGGGATTTCTCCTCAATCCTGTAAATTGAGGTCTATTTGGGCACAAGCACAACAAATCTAGCCACTGATATAATTGCACATTGAAAGAGAATCCCCATTATAGGCTTTTCTAACGTGTTAAAGGTGCTTTACCTTACAAATCACTACTACTGATTTACCATCTGTGAAGAGCTATAGGCCTACCCATCCACGATAATAGTAAGACTAGTTCAACCTCTAGCTAAGGCATATATGCGTATGGTTTACATAATTATTTATTATTACTATATGGTTATATATAATTATTAGGCTACTGTATGTCTAGTTCTCCCTAAATCAGCAGAACAAAAGAACACATTGCCTTTAACATCATAAAAATGATCCGAATAATTAGATTGATCACCATCACGACTCTTCAGTATCAAAGCTGATGTCGTCCCATAAGTATTACCTTCATTAGGCTAGCATCAGCTGAACATAGCAGGGACAGACAGGCCTCAAAACAACCCGAGCTCTTGAATGTGCAGAACGGCTTCTATCAACTTAACGCAACGCTGATGTGCTGCTATCGCCTATCCTTGCATATTTTTAGTGGGAACTGGGAACATGAGCAGGCGCTCATGTCGGAAGGCATGTTGTGTGGAAGGCATGTTGTGTTGTTGAAGCAAAAATAGATTTTATTCCTGATGGCTAGTATGTCTTCTCTGGCACGTATCCGTCCAGGCTGCTGATTGTGGCTTCTGGTGGATCAAGAGAGTTCAATGAGATTTGCCTTCAGTCAATGGACGCTACTACAGCCCCTCCAGCTCCGAAAACTCCGTTCTCTCCCGTGCACAAGGTCGTCCAGTGCCCCCATTGCAAATGTCTTGACGTTGCCAATCGTTACGGCGTTCAAGAGCTACAATTATCTCTGTTTGTATGTGGCTGTAGACATACTGCGTGAATCCTTTCCCACCTCTCTGGCGCTTTTAGGACAGAATGTGGGGGGGCTATGGGGGGGGCTATTCCTTAGGGACGTTTGCACGACATACCGACCGGACAGCGACACACTGGCGTTACATAATGCAAACAGCGTGTGCATTGAGATTGGCATCTATTCGTAATTGTTATTAATCAGATCCTTATTTAAGTTGTTCGATTACAGCTTATATTTCTATTAGCTTAGTCTACTGTGCTGTAGCCTATGAGGAGCGCATCAAAGTAAATACATATTTGATAATCGCATCATCAGCCATATTTAAGCAATAATGCACGAGGAGGTGTGATATTTGGCCAATATACCACGGCTAAGGGGAGTGCCTGGATACAGCTCTTAGCCATGGTATATTTGCCATATACCACAAACTCCGAGGTGCCTTACTGCTATTAGAAACTGGTTACCAACGTAATTAGAGCAGTACAAAGAAATGTTTTGTCATACCAGGGGTATACGTCTGATATACCACGGCTGTTAGCCAATCAGCAATCAGGGCTCGAACCACCCAGTTTATGTATGTTATAGACTATTTATTATTGCAGACTGGTTTAATTAATAGCCAATGTAAAATGTCATGTCAGCATAGACTAAATGTTTTATTAATGGTATCTAGGCCTAACATCCGTGTAGCCTAATAACATAGAATTAGAGTGCATCCAAAGGCTATGTGAGGGCTATATTATCGCCGGCATTCACACACTCGTTACATAACTGTTCAGTGTTGCCTATGTGACAACCATAACAGAGATCACAGACATTACCATTTTGACGGTGTGTTTTGTACAGTAGCGGTGTGCGACTAGTTTACTTGTAGGCTACAGTGTTGCATGTCACACCCGCCCGCCAAGTAGTTTTATGTGTCTTGTTGTTCAACCAGAGTGGGGAGAGGAAATTCAGGCATGCCTCAGGCCCTGACAAAACAAATGCCATGAATCAATAAACACATGACAGGCATTACAAACTGTGGACTGTCATGCCCGAAGTCCATCAGATGCCTAAGTGTTTTGTTTTGCCGGATGTCTAGCCCACATTCGCCGTACTTGAAGCACGTGCTTCGCTTTTCAACTAGCTAAAACCAAGCTTCCGTTAGTACCACCGCACGGTAAAGCAGAGCACGAGTTGAAATTGTTGAGCGGCTGCGGTACAAGGAACACACTGCATCCATTGACAATGAATCACTTCTGCCAGAATGCAAAGAGTTTGATGGATCTGGTGGACTATTCCACATTCCAACGCATCACATCACCTTATTTGTTTTTTGTAGGGCTGGCTCATCAGTAGGCTAACCTACAAAAACATTACCCTATCATTTTTTTTTTTACTTCCTACTATGATGACCTAGCCTATATTTCATTTGAAATAACTCGAACATGGCAACAAACAGAAGTGCTGCGGTTGGTAATTCATTCTAGACGTGTACCTCCTGCAGCTGCGACCTTTGAGTTAGTGGCTATGACAGCGATGCCTAGACGGCAGCAGTCATTTTAGTGTGCTTCTCTAACCTGCAAACTCATCGATTTTAAAAATCAAGATATTAGAGCCTATAACGTTAACTGTATGTTTTTTTTGAATATCAGTGCTTATACAGGGCTATTGACATTATTGAGCCGTAAGAAACACTGATCGATTAGCCCACTGGGCCACTACTGCGAAAAACAGAGGTATCAGGCGCACAACCCCTATATTAATAAAATACAATTCTGCCGACACCCCTCAATTACGCACTGATGGAATTGCAATAATCCCGTTTCTCAAATCAAATGGGTGTACGATAGCATTAGTAAGGTCTGGCCTTCCCTAAACAGCATAAAGAAGCCTACATTATTAAACATGCGCATACTCGGCCGGATCACGCTGGAAAGAGGACTCACCGTGATCATCCTTCTCGCTTCTTTCCCTCCAAACTAGACCGCATGAGACAAACCAATATTGGGCAGGATAGGCCGAATTGAAGTCACTGGTACCGTTGACGGTTTGAGTGGTCAGAATGGGGGATCAGTCCAGTGATGACAAACAGACATAAACGCAAAATATCGCTCTCGTTGCGCCTCTTCTGATGTTTTCTTTCTCCTTTGCCTGCCTCTCCCCCTCTCTCCAAGCTTAGAAGCACCACCGCTCACACTCTTCAGCTGTCTTCCGCTCAGCATCTCGCAACTCCCTCTAGAGGCGCAGCTCTGTATGAAACAGTGCTTGGCTCTGTAGGAACCATAACACAGACTACGAACTCCATTATTTTTCTCACCTGTTACTTTGTGTGTCGAGGAAAGGTCGTGATGGTTAGTTCCAAGCCAGATGCCAGATAAACCACCATCGGATGCCCAACACCAAATTCTTTCCAAAACCCTGTACACCAGACAGGCCAATGCACTTTTGAGAATTCCTAAAAGACAACAAGATTGTTGTTGGAATTGGATGCAAAACAGTGAATAATGTCTAAAATGTAGTTGGAAAAATGAAGCCTACTGTGATTTAGTCTACTGTGATGTAGTCTACTGTGATGTAGCCTACTGTGATGTAGCCTACTGTGGTCTAGCCTACTGTGGTCTAGCCTACTGTGATGTGGGCTACTGTGGTCTAGCCTACTGTGATGTAGTCTACTGTGATGTAGTCTACTGTGATGTAGCCTACTGTGATGTAGCCTACTGTGATGTAGCCTACTGTGATCTAGCCTACTGTGATGTAGTCTACTGTGATCCAGCCTACTGTGATCTAGCCTACTGTGATGTAGCCTACTGTGATGTAGTCTACTGTGATGTAGCCTACTGTGATGTAGCCTACTGTGGTGTAACCTACTGTGATGTAGTCTACTGTGATGTAGCCTACTGTGATGTAGTCTACTGTGATGTAGCCTACTGTGGTGTAGCCTACTGTGATGTAGCCTACTGTGATGTAGCCTACTGTGATTTAGCCTACTGTGATGCAGTCTACTGTGATGTAGCCTACTGTGGTGTAGCCTACTGTGATGTAGTCTACTGTGATGTAGCCTACTGTGATGTAGTCTACTGTGATGTAGCCTGCTGTGGTACAATAGACTTTCTATCATGACCAACCTGTTACCTAAGAGTTCTTACCAACAGATTACAAAGTGTGATAACTTACCAACAGAAGAGAAAGAGGGCGTATAAATCAAACCAAGTCGTGATGTTGGGCTGTGTAAGCATACAGTAATAAAAAATTGATAATAGCATACAACAGTATGACAGTTATAGGCAGTGTTACAGCAACCAATCACAAACTCCTGATTGCAATGTTTATCTAATGATCATACCACACACCAAATATTGTCTGGTTAAACTACAACAGGTCCGGTCCTTGGGGGCCGCAGTGTCTGCTGGTTTTCAGAGTCTGATTTTGACCTGGGTAGCCAGGTCTATCTCATGAAGAGTTCTTCTCTTTCTCTCATATATATATATATATATATATATATATATATATATATATATATATATATATATATATATATATATCAAACTGTCCACTTAGGAAGCAACACTGATTGACAATACATTTCACATGCTGTTGTGCAAATGGAATAGACAACAGGTGGAAATTATAGGCAATAAGCAAGACACCCCCAATAAAGGAGTGGTTCTGCAGGTGGAGACCACAGACCACTTCTCAGTTCCTATGCTTCCTGGCTGATGTTTTGGTCACTTTTGAATGCTGGCGATGCTTTCACTCTAGTGGTAGCATGAGACGGAGTTTACAACCCACACAAGTGGCTCAGGTAGTGCAGCTCATCCAGGATGGCACATCAATGCGAGCTGTGGCAAGAAGGTTTGCTGTGTCTGTCAGCGTAGTGTCCAGAGCATGGAGGCGCTACCAGGAGACAGGCCAGTACATCAGGAGACGTGGAGGAGGCCGTAGGAGGGCAACAACCCAGCAGCAGGACCGCTACCTCCGCCTTTGTGCAAGGAGGAGCAGGAGGAGCACTGCCTGAGCCCTGCAAAATGACCTCCAGCAGGCCACAAATGTGCATGTGTCTGCTCAAACGGTCAGAAACAGACTCCATGAGGGTGGTATGAGGGCACGACGTCCACAGATGGGGGTTGTGTTTACAGCCCAACACCGTGCAAGACGTTTGGCATTTGCCAGAGAACACCAAGATTGGCAAATTCGCCACTTGCGCCCTGTGCTCTTCACAGATGAAAGCAGGTTCACACTGAGCACATGTGACAGACGTGACAGAGTCTGGAGACGCCGTGGAGAGCGTTCTGCTGCCTGCAACATCCTCCAGCATGACCGGTTTGGCGGTGGGTCAGTCATGGTGTGGGGTGGCATTTCTTTGGGGGGCCGCACAGCCCTCCATGTGCTCGCCAGAGGTAGCCTGACTGCCATTAGGTACCGAGATGAGATCCTCAGACCCCTTGTGAGACCATATGCTGGTGCGGTTGGCCCTGGGTTCCTCCTAATGCAAGACAATGCTAGACCTCATGTGGCTGGAGTGTGTCAGCAGTTCCTGCAAGAGGAAGGCATTGATGCTATGGACTGGCCCGCCCGTTCCCCAGACCTGAATCCAATTGAGCACATCTGGGACATCATGTCTCACTCCATCCACCAACGCCACGTTGCACCACAGACTGTCCAGGAGTTGGCGGATGCTTTAGTCCAGGTTTGGGAGGAGATCCCTCAGGAGACCATCCGCCACCTCATCAGGAGCATGCCCAGGCGTTGTAGGGAGGTCATACAGGCACATGGAGGCCACACACACTACTGAGCCTCATTTTGACTTGTTTTAAGGACATTACATCAAAGTTGGATCAGCCTGTAGTGTGGTTTTCCACTTTAATTTTGAGTGTGACTCCAAATCCAGACCTCCATGGGTTGATAAATTGGATTTCCATTGATTATTTTTGTGTGATTTTGTTGTCAGCATATTCAACTATGTAAAGAAAAAAGTATTTAATAAGATTATTTCTTTCATTCAGATCTCGGATGTGTTGTTTAAGTGTTCCCTTTATTTTTTTGAGCAGTGTATATATACTGCTCCTGATGTACTGGCCTGTCTCCTGGTAGCGCCTCCATGCTCTGGACACTACGCTGACAGACACAGCAAACCTTCTTGCCACAGCTCGCATTGATGTGCCATCCTGGATGAGCTGCACTACCTGAGCCACTTGTGTGGGTTGTAGACTCCGTCTCATGCTACCACTAGAGTGAAAGCACCGTCAGCATTCAAAAGTGACCAAAACATCAGCCAGGAAGCATAGGAACTGAGAAGTGGTCTGTGGTCACCACCTGCCGAACCACTCCTTTATTGGGGGTGTCTTGCTAATTGCCTATAATTTCCACCTGTTGTCTATTCCATTTGCACAACAGCATGTGAAATTTATTGTCAATCAGTGTTGCTTCCTAAGTGGACAGTTTGATTTCACAGAAGTGTGATTGACTTGGAGTTACATTGTGTTGTTTAAGTGTTCCCTTTATTTTTTTGAGCAGTGTATATATGACCCAACTCATCCCACGCTGTGTAAGGGCTATTTGACCAAGAAGGAGAGTGATGGAGTGCCTGATCAGATAACTTGGCCTCCACAATCACCTGACCTCAACCCAATTGAAGGAAAAGCAGCCAACAAGTGCTCAGCATATGTGGGAACTCCTTCAAGACTGTTTGAAAAGCATTCCTCATGAAGCTGGTTGAGAGAATGCCAAGAGTGTGCAAAGCTGTTATCAAGGCAAAGGGTGGCTACCTTGAAGAATCTCAAATATAAAATATATTTTGATTTGTTTAACACTTTTTTAGTTACTACATGATTCCATATGTGTTATTTCATAGTTTGATGTCTTCACTATTATTCTACAATGTAGAAAAAAGTCAAAATAAAGAAAAACCCTTCAATGAATAGGTGTGTCCAAACTTTTGACTGGTAATGTATATACAGTGCATTCGTAAAGTATTCAGACCCCTTTACTTTTTCCACATTTTGTTACATTACAGCCTTATTCTAAAATGTATTAAATTAATTTTTTCCTCATCAATCTACACATAATACCCCATAATGACAGAGCGAAAACAGAAATACCTTATTTACATAAGTATTCAGACCCTTTGCTATGAGACTCGAAAGTCAGCTCAAGTGCATCCTGTTTCATTGATCATCCTTGAGATGTTTCTTCAACTTGATTGGAGTACAACTGGGATAAATTCAATTGATTGGACATGATTTGGAAATACACATACCTGTCTATATAAGGTCCCACAGTTGAAAATGCATGTCAGAGCAAAGACCAAGCCATGAGGTCGAAGGAATTGTCTGTAGAGCCCTGAGACAGGATTGTGTCGAGACACACATCTGGGAAAGGGTACCAAAACATTTATGCAGAATTGAAGGTCCCCAATAACCCAGTGGCCTCCATCATTCTTAAATGGAAGTTTGGAACCACCAACACTCTTCCTAGAGTTGGCCAAGAACGCAATAGTCACTCTGACAGAGCTCCAGAGTTCCTCTGTGGAGATGGGAGAACCTTCCAGAAGGACAACCATCTCTGCAGCACTCCACCAATCATGTCTTTATGGTACGGAAGCCACTCCTCAGTAAAAAACACATGACAGCTCGCTTGGAGTTTGCCAAAAGGCACCTAAAGGACTCTCAGACCATGAGAAACAAGATTCTCTGGTCTGATGAAACCAAGATTGAACTCCTTGGCCTGAATGCCAAGCGTCACGCCTGGAGGAAACCTGGCACTATCCCTACGGGCTCCCGAATGGTTCAGCGGTCTAAGGCACTGCATCTCAGTGCAAGAGGTGTCATTACAGTCCCTTTTTCGAATCCAGACTGTATCACATCCGGCCGTGATTGGGAGTCCCATAGGATGGCGCACAATTGGCCCAGCGTTGGCTGGGGTAGGCCGCCATTGTAAATAAGAATGTGTTCTTAACTGACTTGCCTAGTTAAATAATGGTTAAATTAAAAAAATATAATAATAAAATACGGCGACGCATGGTAGTGGCAGCATCATGCCGTGGGGATGTTTTTCAGCGGCAGGGACTGGGAGACTAGTCAGGATCAAGGGAAAGATGAATGGAGCAAAGTACAGAGAGATCCTTGATGAAAACCTGCTCCAGAGCGCTCAGGACTTCAAACTAGGGCGAAGGTTCACCTTCCAACAGGACAACAACTCTAAGCACACTGCCAAGACAACGCAGGAGTGACATCGGGACAAGTCTCTGAATGCCCTTGAGTGGCCCAGCCAGAGCTCGGACTTGAACCCGATCAAACATCTCTGGAGAGACCTGAAAATAGCTGTTAAATGTGTGCTATGAACTTAACAACAAATTAAACCAAACTTTTTTTTGTGCTATGAAAAAAAGCAAGTGAAAAGAGAATGTATGTGCTCTGTAACTGAGCCAACGCCTGAGGTAGAGGGAAGTGAAACGTTAAAAGGTCAAAGTCAAAAGAGCTGTGTTTGCCTTGCGCTCAGCTGACTGATGGCTCTGCCTCTGCAGCCAACCTGGTGCCTTTGGCATGTTCACTGTTGCCTGATAGTAGGACTGAGCAGTGCCTGCCACTTTTTCTGGTACTATTTGACTAGTTCCAAACAGTGCAAATTTACTGATAGGCTACACACATTTTCTCTCACAAATGACACACCTACCATCCAATGCACCATCCAATGCACAACGAGGTAAAAAAATGCTTTTTGCAAGAAACAAAAAACTAAAATTTGTGTGTGTGTATGTGTGTGTTTCTGTGTGTGTGGGTGCCTGCCTGGCTGTCTGTCTGTTGGAGGGCAGTGGGGGTTGAATAGAATAGATCATCATCATAACATTACTGTCAGTCAGGGATCAATTCAATCCAATGGCTGCTCATTGATGAAGAGAGCACAGTGCTCCCAATACTCAATGATTGACAATTCAAAGTTACCCACCAAGCATCCCTCTTCCTCCCTGCCAAAGAAACCATTCAGATCTGATTGCCAATACAAAGCATAGCCCAGCTGTAAATAAGCCACCACTGTCTCCTGCTGTCACATCCACATCACATGGGATCTATTAACCACTGACATGTCAGAGCCTGGTGGCCTACAGTGCTCATCATCAGGTGATTGAAAGCTAGGCTGTTTGATTGTGACAGGCGTGAAACTCAGGAAATTGCCCCTGGATGTTCTTATACCACCAACCACTGATATGTATCCATCACTGAGATTTGACTGCTGACCCATCTCCCTCTCTCTCTCTCTCTCTCTCTCTCTCTCTCTCTCTCTCTCTCTCTCTCTCTCTCTCTCTCTCTCTCTCTCTCTATTTCTCTCTCTCTCTATTTCTCTCTCTCTTTCTCTCCCCCATCTTTTTCCCTCTCTCTATCTATCTGTCTCTCTTTCTCTCTCTATTTTATTCATGAGACGTTATTTGTTTTACCATCGAGGACCTCTTTGGAAAGAAGTGTTTTAATTCCTACTTTCAACTGCTTTCCTCTGGGGATCCAACTTACATCTTGCTATACATGTTTTTACCCAAATAAATTCAAATCAACTAACTCTCTCAATCTCTCTCTCTCTCTCTCTCTCTCTCTCTCTCTCTCTCTCTCTCTCTCTCTCTCTCTCTCTCTCTCTCTCTCTGTTGAAGAGAACCAATTGATTTTAGATGTTGCTATTGAAGAATCACTTTCTGCTCATTGCTGCTAGATGGTGCTGCAGGTCACAGATGTATTCAAACATCTTTAAGTTTCTTCTCACCTCACTTATGGAACAATCTTCAGAATAGCAGTGAGGAATGTGATTGATATTATTATTGTGTTTGTGTGTGTGTGTGTTTCCTATGCTCCTGCCTTGACTGTGTAATTGTATTTATTTGTATTGGTATTTATTATGGATCCCCATTAGCTGCTGCCAAAGCAGCGACTACTCTTCCTGGGGTCCGGAAAAATTAAGGCAGTAACACAATTTTGAAACATTACAGAACATTCAAAATAGATTTCACAACACACTAAGTGTGTGCCCTCAGGCCCCTACTCCACTACCACATATCTACAACACAAAATCCATGTGTGCGTGTGTGTATAGTGCGTATGTTATCATGTGTGTGTATACATGTGTCTATGTTTGTGTTGCTGCACAGTCCCCGCTGTTGCATGAGGTGTATTTTTATCTGTTTTTTAAAATCTGATTCTACTGCTTGCATCAGTTACCTGATGTGGAATATAGTTCCATGTAGTCATGGCTCTATGTAGTACTGTGCACCTACCATAGTCTGTTCTGGACTTGGGGACCGTGAAGAGACCTCGGGTGGCATGTCTTGTGGGGTATGCATGGGTGTCCGAGCTGTGTGTTAGTTGTTTAAACAGAACAGCTTGGTGCTTTCAACATGTCAATACCTCTCACAAATACAAGTAGTGATGAAGTCAATCTCTCCTCCACTTTGGCCAGGAGAGATTGACATGCATATTATTAATGTTTGCTCTCTGTGTACATCCAAGGGCCAGCCGTGCTGCCTTGTTCTGAGCCAATTGCAATTTTCCTAAGTACCTCTTTGTGGCACCTGACCACACGACTGAACAATAGTCCAGGTGTGACAAAACTAGGGCCTGAAGGACCTGCCTTGTTGATAGTGTTGTTAAGAAGGTAGAGCAGCGCTTTATTATGGACAGACGTCTCCCCATCTTAGCTACTGTTGTATCAATATGTTTTGACCATGACAGTTTACAATCCAGCGTTAATCCAAGCAGTTTAGTCATCTCAACTTGCTCAATTTCCACATTATTTATTACAATATTTAGTTGAGGTTTAGGGTTAAGTGAATGATTTGTCCCAAATACAATGCTTTTAGTTTTTGAAATATGTAGGACTAACTTATTCCTTGCCACCCATTCTGAAACTAACTGCAGCTCTTTGTTAAGTGTTTCAGTCATTTTGGTCGCTGTTGTAGCTGACATGAATAGTGTTCTGTCATCCACATATATAGACACACTGGCTTTACTCAAAGCCAGTGGCATGATGTTAGTAAAGATTTTAAAAATGAAGAGGCCTAAACAGCTGCCCTGGGGAATTCCTGATTCTACCTGAATTATGTTGGAGAGGCTTCCATTAAAGAACACCCTCTGTGTTCTGTTAGACAGGTAACTATTTATCCACAACGTAGCAGGGGATGTAAAGCCATAACACATGCGTTTTTACAGCAGCAGACTATGATCAATAAAGTCAAAAGCCACATTGAATCATCAGTTATTTGTGTAAGTGCTGTGCTTGTTGAATATCCTTCCCTATAAGCGTGTTGAAAGTCTGTTGTCAATTTGTTTACTGTAAAATAGCATTGTATTTGGTCAAACACAATTTCTTTCAAAACTTTACCAAAGGTTGGTAACAGGCTGATTGGTCAGTTATTTCAGCCAGTAAAGGGGGCTTTACTATTATTAAGTAGCAGAATGACTTTTGCTTCCCTCCAGGCCTGAGGGCACACACTTTCTAGTAGGCTTAAATTGAAAATATGGCAATATCATCTGCTTTTATACTCAGTAATTTTCCATCCAAGCTTGTCATTGTTGATAAAAAACTATCATTTGTTTGCCTCTTCCACACTCACTTACCGGAATTCTAAATTACAATTCTTGTCTTTCATAATTTGGTCAGATATACTTGGATGTGTAGTGTCAGTGTTTGTTGTTGGCATGTCATCCCTAAGTTTGCTTATCTTGCCGATGAAAAAAACATTAAAGTAGTTCGCAATATCAGTGGGTTTTGTGATGAAGGAGCCATCTGATTCAATGAATGATGATGCTGAGTTCGTCTTTTTTTCCCCCCCAAGATTTCATTGAAGGTGCTCCAAAGCTTTTATTATCATTCTTTATATAATTTATCTTTGTTTCATTGTGTAGTTGTAATTGCTTGGTCTTATCATGCAGGGCTGCCTTGGAAAATATACTTTGCTCTCAACTGGGACTTAATAATGGTTCCAGTAAATGGTCTTGTAATGTACATAATAGCCTAACTAAGGACCACAGTTTAGCACCAGTCCATTGGATGCCAAAGAAGCAGTAGCTGCCATTATCTTCCATTTCTTTTCTAAACGTGAACTATTCTAAATCAGGGGAAAGGGAGCAATAGCAAAGATCATGGCAATCTTCCTTCTGCACAGAGCCACACCCGAGAGGACGAGGCAAAGTGAGAGGGTTTACTCCCGTCAAAATCTATCCACGATATGCAGACCAATAAGCAGACAACTAGAACAAACCCCAGCACAGGTGAGCTGAATATCCTTATTACTAGCAGTGAGGTGGGCTGGATGCGGTAATATAGGTGCGGCGCTGACCGGCGACCGGAGGTGCTGAAATCCTCTCTGGTTTGATCGTGGCGCTGTCCATGGTGCTGAATGTTTGTGCGGCGGTACAGGGCACAAGGATTCACGCAGACAACTTTAATATGTCGTTAGTAGGCCTTATTTGGGCTACCTGCGGCTTTTGACATAGGTTACTCAAAAATGTACTGAAGAAAAAACATATAGGAATATTATGACCTACTGAAGAAAATATTATATTTTTTAGATTGTATATTAATCAATAGATTGATTTAAGAGGAGATGACAATACGCCTTCATTTTTACCATTAAAGAAAGTGCTACAACTGACCCATTGCATGGTTACCACCACCCTCGACTAATGTGGGCCTACTCGAAATTCTACCAATAGATTCATGTTATCATGGTACATTTGAATACCCCTAACTCAAACGGAAATAGAAAAAAACTCAAATATGTTACACCTGTCCCCAGTATCCACTTGGCCTATAATAGATAACTGTAGTTTACATGGTATTCCAAATGATGAAACACATCATTCAACCATGAATAATATACAGTAGGAAACACTAATCCTTTACTTTTATTTAGCATACAGAATTGAAATGGTACTAAAACAATATGTATGTTGTTATTTCTTAAAAAAGAACATTTGCTCAAATGAATAACCCACATTTTATAATACCAACTTGAAAAACAGAATAATTTCATTTCTGCTCGGATTAGCTGTTATGCCAATTAAGCAGCCTTCTGTGAGACCCTCTCACAGCGAGCACAGAGAGAGACACAGAATGAAAGAGGGAGAGAGAAAGAGAGAGAGAGAGAGAGAGAGCGAGAGAGAGAGAGAGAGAGAGAGAGAGAGAGAGAGAGAGAGAGAGAGAGAGGATGCGACGCAAATATACAGGGATACTCTATCGAGGGCAAATGAGAGCTCATCGGCTAGTATAGTATACATCTTGACCCGATATCTTTTTTTACAGTGATATATTTTTCCTTCCTTGATGCAGAAAATATATTTTGTTTATCATACATCCATGTAGCTCTCTCGCCCCACACCCTCACACTATTCTACTACGGTACACCCTCCCTCTTCCACTGCACATAGATGTAATGTTGGTATCAGCGTTTTTTCCAATAACCGATGTCTGTGTGCATCCCGCCTCCCTGCGCTCTCAAATAGATGGTGCAAGTCAAAATGTCCAAATCGTCCGCAGACCCACTGCCTGGTGTCGAAACAGGCTCACAGTCTCACCATTTTCAGGTAGGTCTCTTCTTTCTAGATGGCACTCAGCAAAGTAGAGCTTGAAAATGGTTAACGTTTTGCTACTTGTTGTTGAAATGAAAGCGTACAGCCTTGGCAATAGTTTCAACCTACGCCAGTGGAATATCGTTTTGAAACTGCCGATTGATGAAAATAAGCAAAAGGCTATGTCACACGATAGGATTATGTTATCCGTTTAATTCGATCGGTTATCTAGGCTATTTAATTGTCGTTATAAAGAAAGTAGATAAGATGATTGATAGGCCTACAATGTTCATTGCTGAAGTGTGTTCTTCACTCACTCTGATTTCTAACCGCAAATCAGGCCTCTATTCTTCTGATTTTCAATATGTATTGTGCAATGGTGTTTTATTATTTATTTTAATGCATTTCCTGATTAAACTCTGCATACAATGCGTTATACTCAACCAAAAACAGATATCATGTGTCTTGTGTTTAACTGTTTTAACGTTTCATCTGTGGCGGGTAAGAAACCGTGAATATCAAGCACTTCTTGACAGCTGTATGTTCGAGTAGATTAGCTCACCTGTAGCCTACTTATTTCAGCGCTTTTATTAAAACGCAATTGCAAAGGCACTCTACCATCAGGTTTCGTAATCAAAGTAACTGTTGGGTGGGAGCTAAATCCAATCCAACGAGACTTTATTGAGTCGGGGATTCGTATAGATCTACAGAGGGCTGGCTGTACGTATAAGTCTGTCCATATTCTGTATTGTGAATGCATGTCCATTTTCACCCCCCCCCCCCCCCCCCCCCCAAAAAAAAAACTTATCTACCAATAAAATGCTAAACTCGCACTCACAGGGCAGTCCAGAACAAGGTGTGCCTAATTCCCTGCATGGTTCATGACTATTTGCAGTTCTGCGTCAGCCTTTGTCCCCAATAAATACATTTAATCAATGGTTTGAGAAATATCATCCACTACTAGACACGTATTATTATCCAGACAGTCATTACATATGGGTCGTTCCACGAAATGAGTACCTTTTGTGTCTCTTTGATATTTGAAGTAGAAATTGTGCACACGTATTGTATTTTAAAAACCTCATATTAAATTAAATGCACTTTAATATAGTCCACATGGACATGTTTCAGAAATTCTGATTTTTAAAATGAATAAAGACTTGCTAAAGTACCAAAATTCAGCATTTTGATTTGTCCCTCTGTGCATCCTCAGTGACTTGTAGGAAGATTTTAAACCACTTATCCCCAACGTTTATCTAAGTTTTCACCATCGTTGAAAAGCTCCAATTATTTTGTTGCTTTGACAAAGTAATTTCTGAAGATTATAATTTATTTAATGTAATTAGTGATTCATTTTAAGGGAAAAAATCCTGTCTCTCATTTTTAGGTCAATCCCGTTACGTGAACTGAACTCTCGTTTTAATATGTTGAAACTATTCATAAAAAAAAATTAATAATTCTGAAGGAACATTGAACATCTAATAGTCAAATGTGGTGGAAAACTGACCGGGTCGAGCATAACAATTACCACTTCCTGTTGCAGAAATTGTCATCCCTGTTACTTAATTTGACACTTAATAGGCACTTAATATAGTCTTTTAAAAAAATCGAACCTCTTAAGATGCACCGAATTGGTGGAACGACCCATATATCCAGCCAGAAGAATAGTTTGTTTTAGACATTGATCTATCATACCATGTAATAGGATTTGAGAAATTGAGCTATTTGAAGATTTGAGAATGCACTTGACTTGTTCTAGTCTCTATCTATAGAAATACATGAGTAAACATGTACATGATATAACATATATATTGAAGCCACTCGTTTCAGGAAAGGGTACTAGGCTAGGTAAAAATGACCAATCTATAGCTTTGCGTTGCAGCCATAACACTGGTGAATGCTAGCAGGGTGAAGCAACAGCAAGGTTTGTTATAATGCTGCCAAAGCCTAATATCTTGTACCGTTGACTATCCCCTCTCTTCCCATTTTCTCTTCTTTTCTAATTTCTCTCTCTCTTTCCTCTTAATTCTCTTTGTTCTTAATGCCCCTCTCTCTTTTTAAAACGTTGTCCTCGTCTTACTTTATGCCCCTTCTTTCCCCCTGTCTTGTTATTCTGATTCCTCTCTCATCTCCCGTTGCCTCCTCTCTCTTTCTTTCCTTTCTCATCCCTCTCTCCTCTGCAACAGCTGCCCAGGAAGTTGCCTAAGAGGAAAAGTCGGTTCAAACGTTCGGATGGCAGCACGTCCTCAGACACCACCTCCAGCTTCATCAAAAGACAGGTAACTTTAGAGTTCTTCACTAGCTCCTGTTGCCATGGTCAGTGTGCAGTGTGAATGGCATAACCAAGGATCTTGTGTCAATTCAATACTGTCATACCACATTCCACAAGCACTAACGAAATGAAAGGGTGTCGAAATACTACAAGGTTTTGGAATGCCTCCGGATTAAAAAGGGGCCATTGCCTTTGTTTTATTCTCAATCTGATAGTAACCAATCACTGTGATGTCTTTATTATGAGGCTTTTTATTTGGTTTAATTCACAGGAGGCTGCTGAGGGGAGGAGGGCTCATAATAACGGCTGGAATGGAGTGAATGGAACGGTAGCAAACACAGGGACACCAGGTGTTTGATGAGTTTGATACCATTCCATTGATTCCGTTCCAGCCATTACTATGAGCCCATCCTCCCCGATTAAGGTGCCACCAACCTCCTGTGGTTTTAATGAGCTTTTACTAGTAAAACATTTGAATGTAATTCTTAACATATCCAATAGAGTGCAGTATTGGATTTGTAGCAGCAGTTTGTTACATGAAAAGCCCATCCCAGCCTCAGTTTTTAATTAATGTTTTCAGGTCAAGCAAGCGCGAGTGGCAGGGGTGCAGATTTGATGTTATTTAAGAGAATCTCAATAGCTGGTGAAAAAAAAGGGAGAGAGAAATTAGGTTAAGATAACACTGCCCTTGAATTTAGATTTGTCACCACGCCAAACAGAACCTTTTTGGGTCTCTTGTCCCCTAATAATGTCCTGCAGTGAATTCAGGAAGGGTTTTTTTCATTCTGTATGTTTGATGTATGTTTGATAGCCTGGTTCTCCGTGCTCTGTATCTGCAGATGAATTGGACTTGGTAAGCGTGTCAGAGCAGTAACCATCTAGGCGGCTGCAGTGTAGCGTCTGGCCCAGTAGAGGGGACCTCTGAGCCCCTGTAGAAGCTCTATGTGGAGAAATCAAAGAGCTTCAATCAGGTTACACTGCATGAGTCCAAGACTGACAACAATGCTGTGAGTCAGAGGCCTCTTCTTCCCCATGATTATGGGAGCAGAGGGAATGCTAAAAGCCAGGGGTGGATCTTTACACCCCTCGGCAAATGGAATAATGTGTATGTGTACCAGACAGTTAACAGGCAGAGGCTAATGTGTCAGAGCGCTGAGTACACTGGGTGCTTGGTTTTCACACAGGTTTTAAATCCATATGACACCCATTTATCCTCTCTGGTTTGGGCCTGGTGTTTTATGTTTTATTTTTTTTAAACCTTATTTCTTTGTGCACGGAAGTAAAGACGAATCCACTCAATCAGTCACCAGAACATCTGTGAAAAAGGCATAACTGAAACATGTACTTAGAACTGTATAAGGAAATAAGTATGAAGAAAGAGTGAGAAGTGTAGCTAGTTGTCAGAAGAGTCGGTGCGAGCCAGGGAAGGAGGGAGGGAGGAGAAACGGCTGAAACAGATGTTTTATTTAGGAGGGGACATTAGTTATACCGATTAGTGGCTCAGTGAAAACCTCCGCAAACCCTGAGAATATCGCAGTGTCTTCAATATGAATTGGACTCTTTTCCAGGTCCAGGGTGAGGTGGTGTGTTTAACCTTCTATATCTCACCAGCTTTGCACCTTACATCTATACAAATACAGTTGTATTGTTCCCTCTCATTTCATTGAGGTTTTGTGTTTTGTCTGTGTGCATGCGTGCGTGTGTGTG